>NW_020956571.1:0-32473 GCF_003031625.1 Empidonax traillii
TCACTGTGCACTTCAAGCAAACACACATTACGTGCTTGGGGAGATATTCAGAATAATGAGTATATGCTGACTTGTATGAGAGACCTGCATACTTCAACTTGAATATACTTCACAATAGCTAATGCAAATGAAGAAAAGCTTTCATATTCAGGGATAAAGGGGGGGAAAAAACCCTCAACACAGTATTCTAATTCATTATGTTTCCCCTCACAGCAGTGCCACCATAAATTCCAGCTAAGAAAATTCTGACTTCTAACGGCCTGAGATGAGAATCAGCTCCAGATGATCCTTGTAGGGGGCAATATCACCTTCTTTGTTATACAAATATAATAGGATATATGGACTCAACCAGGCAATTGCTCAGGAACTGCACTTAGAAGCAACTGCTAAGTGGAATTCTGTCATGAACTTCAGGTTCTGTAAGTTTTTCTCTATTGTGCCCTTTAAATAGCATAAAGAGGTTAAAGAGGTTTCTGTATGTTAATTATTTCTTGGTATAGTAATGTTGATATCTGTATAGTTTTTGTTTAAAACTTCTCTTTACTTGTATTTTTAATGTTTCCTTCATAACTTGTACCTTTTTTATTTTCTCTTTAATGCTTGCTACTCCTTCTTCTGAAGATGTCTTCTTCCCTGACCTCCTCACGTACCATATATTTCAACTGTTAAAGACACTAGACTACTCAGACATTGCTGTAACAATATTTTAAGATTTAACCGTATAAAAGGAAGATATTTTGGTGTCCCAAGTCCCTGTTTTGGCAGACTTCCATCACATACACAAAAAAGTAGATTAAACTAGACAGAAGAGTGAAGAGAATGTGGATACATCCTAAACCAGGCAGAAGAAAAAGGGTTTATTTCAGGGACCTTCAGTAATCACTAGTGTTCATCTCTTCCTGAGTAGTCACATTGAGAGTAATGGACCTGTCAAGCATCACCAGCAAATGCAAAATTCATATGCATTTGCTACTTTGCTGTGAATGCTTTGATGGAGATATACATACAACACTAACGTGAAGTTACCTGTACATGTATCTATTCATTTCTACAGCATTTATTTACAGATATGGTGTCAGACAAGGTTTTTAAAATTGTGGGGGTTTCTTTCTTTATCAGTATTTCTTTAAAATATAGACCTTCAAAATAATGTAGCTTGCATCCACTGACTAAAAAAAAAGTGCCAAACATGAATTCAAAATTACCTTGGAAATGTCACAAAAGTGAAAGGGAAACAAGAAATTTCTAAAAGCTGTGTGTGGAAGACAGTCCCAACAACTCAATGACAGCTAAATCAAGCAAATAAAAGTTTTGTCTTTTCCTTTACTCAGTGTTTTTCAGACTGATGTCTGACAAAAATGTAAGGTAACACAGAATAAGAGGAAAGGCAGAGCTTTGTAGGAGAAAATCTTCTCAGGGTGTTCAAAACAAATGGGAAAAAACACCCCAGCTTAAAAGCTTGAATTTACAGTCGAGGCCATATAGACTACTCATTTCAACCAATTCTAGAATCTTGAATGTAGTCATTTGCTGTAATGATTCCAGTTAGCAATACAGGAATTTAAAGTTTTTAATCATATTGTAGTTTGTGGGGGGTTTTTTCTATCAGTCAATAAAATAAATTATATTTGGAATTAATTAATCTATTTTCTACCCAGCAGCTTCCCTTGCCAATATCCTGGCTAATACTCAGGCATTTCTGCTTTTATAAAATTATCTGAATTAGATCCTTAATGTTACCTTTCCAGCCAAGTCTGTCTAGTGAAGACAAGCTTTCTTCCTCATATTGAGACAAGCTGCACTCCTCAGCCAATGATGCTTTGTTGCTATCCAGCACTGATGGTTTCTAGTTCCGTAACTAATTTAGATTCAACTACTTACTGACTAGGAAGGCCTCAGGCCTTCATGCATCTTGCAAAGGGTTTTGATCCTATTTGAAGCTCTAGATACCCTGGGTGATTAGGTTCTTAATATAGACCTTTTCCTCACTGCCCTTTTTCACTCAGGTGAAAAATGTTTTATAAGCACATTTTTTTTCCAAATGGAGAATACCTAATGCAAATAGGCATGAGTTGGCTGCAGCCAGGCCAGTAGTTAGAGGTTCAACCAGGATATAACAGCTGCAAGTTCACATCACTCTTTCAATGCTTGATTAATTATTTATATAAAGTGGAAGATTTCCAAAGAGACAAATCAGGTGCTCAAGCTAAAACACTCAGTCATTTAATGATGGGTATTCCTGGAGGATATAGATTGCAATTCACGAGCTGAATTCAGGAGAATGGGGATTTGAATTCAGGCCAATGTTCTAATTACTAAGATAATGCATTTCTAGGATAAGTGAAGTTTTTGTTGTTTGGTTGGTTGGTTTTTTTTAAATTTTACTTCACATACAGAAATTAAACATATAATTGTATAAGAACTTTCTTTTCACAGGAACACAAGCTAAGAAAGATTCTTATAGAATCATAGAATCATTTAGGTTGGAAAAAACTTCCAAGGTCATCAAGTCCAAGCTTTGACTGATCACCACTTTGTCAACTAGACCAGAGCACTAAATGCCATGACCAGTTGTTTCTTGAACACCTCCAGGGATGGTGACCCCACCATCCCCTACGAAGTCCATTTCAATGCCTGATAACCCTTTCCATAAAAAAATTCTTCCTGATGTCCAGCACAAACCTCTGCTGGCACAGCTTGAGTCTACGTCCTCTTATCCTGTCAGTAGTTGCCTGGGAGAAGTGACTCACCCCCATCTTTCTCAGCTCTTCAGGTAACTGTAGAGAGTGATATGGTCTCACTCAAGATCTATTCATTGTCAGGCGAAACAAACCCAGCTCACTCAGCTGCTCTTCATGTCACTTACTCTCTAGACTCTTCACCAGCTTTGTTGTGCTTCTCTGGACATGTTCCAGCACCTCAATGTCTGTCTTGAACTGAGTGAAGAGCCCAAGCCCACATCTGGACACAGTACTTGCGGTGAAGGCTTACCACAGCTGAGTACAGGGGGACAATCACTACCCTGATCCTGCTGGCCACACAATTTTTGATCAGGTCAGGATATCGCTGACCTTTTTGGGCATCTGGACACACTACTGGTTCATGTTAGCTATAGACCAGCACCCCCAGATCCTTTTCCATTGTGTCATTCTGCTTATCTTTATCAGTGAGCCACTGTGTTTTAACAGTTCAGATTTTTTTAACTTTTTTTTTCTTTTTCAAAATCGTTAGCAGCTAATCTGAGAACCATCAGCACAAAGTTCCTATTCAATCATTTTGATAGGCCCTTCATCATGTGAGTAATTCTGCCTGTATAATTTATGCAAAGACAGATATCCAAAGGCTGGAGACACCCTAAAGCACTTTGTGGAAAGGTACCTAAGGACCATAGCAAAGCATAGCATAGCATAGCATAGCATAGCATAGCATAGCATAGCATAGCATAGCACAGCACTGAACAGAATATTTCAGTTGGAAGGCACCTACAGTTACCTGACCACTTTAGGGATGACCAAAAGTTCAATTATGTTATTAAAGATGTTGTTGAAATGACTCTTAAACACTGAAAGGCTTAGGAGATCAACCACCTCTCTTGGAAGCTTATTCCACTGTTTGATCACCTTGCCAGTAAACAAACACTTCCTAATGTCTGGTCTAAACTTCCCCTGGTGCAGCTTTGAACCATTCCCACATGTCCTCTGATTGGATTCCAGGGAGAAGAGATCAGTAACTACATTCAGAAGAAGGTGGCTCCTGCAGTCTCTCAATTTAAAAGTGAGATAAAGGAGGCAGATCCTGGTATCTTTGGCCATTGGTGTATTTGCACAATCCTGTATGGATGATCTTGCTCTATTTCTTTGCAAATAGTTGGGACATAAGTCTTTAAGGTTCCCATTATTTTCAAGGGTCTCATGTATATATAGGAACAGACAAATGCACACAACACAGTCCAATAAATTTCAGTACACTTTATATCCCAGCTAATTTCACAGCCAAGCTTAGAAGGAACACTGATTACCTTGATTTCTCTGCTTGCAAATAACATTTCTTTGATAACAGACTGTAATTGATGTGATGTAATGTTTGCTTCTTAATAGTTATACACTAAATGAATGATCAATATTATTTTAATCAGCAGCATTACTTAGAGTTTCCTACATTTACACAACGTGGTTGTAGAATATAATTTTGAAATTTAAAAAAATCTTTGTGAATGTTATATTTGCTCTTGAAATCTTGGTTGACAGTGCCACCATCAACATGTAACACTTTCTGTCAGGAAAAACTAAATCTAGCTAGCTAGATATGAATTTGTCAAAAGGAAAACAATGTCGATGACATCAATATGTTTTGACAAGAATTTAGACAACTATTTGAACATCTCAGAAGAAATGTCAGTCATGTCAAGAAAAAGTCAAGAAATTAAAACTACTATTTCTGGCTTTATGCATTTCTCAAATAATTGCTAACATTCTTTAAGCATACTTTAAAAGTAATTAAAGCATTTTCTTCCCTTCCCCAATTAAAATAATACATTAGATTCCTTAGATTCAGGAGACAAAACTATTCTTTTCACATGGACCAGAAAAAGCATCTCTGACAGCTCTTCCAGAGATACTAGTTACTGATGGTGCAAGTCATACATTCACAATACCATCTCCTAAGGGAATTTGAGTACTCTGTATATTTTTATATTTATAGTTCTATAATTATATATATATATATATATGTATTTCTTGAATGCCAGGATTAGTAATAACAAGAAAATATGAAGTAGTTGTACTTTTTCATTTTCAAATTCAGTGTGTTATGATAGATAAGACCCAGGATAAGATTCTGAAGAGCTGGGGTACCATTAAATACTTGATCACTGTCGAGGGATGAGTTATTTTTTGTAATTCGTGGTACTCTTTCATCATATTAAAATAAGTAAAAGAGTATTTACTTTCTAACCTTATTTGTAGAATATCTGTATTGAAAAGTTACATGTAACAATGAAGTAATTCTGAGACAAACATTTATAAGGAATTTGCAGATACCATGAGGATGCACTCACTGAGATGTTCTTAGCAGAACTTATTTCAAAAGCAAAACTCTTCTATGGTAAAAAAAGGCAGAAGTAAGCAGAGTTTGTACTGATTTGACAATGCTGTGATGTTAAAGAGGATTTAATTTAAAAATAGATTATTACTTTTGAGCAATTAGTGTTGTGCAGATTACAAAATTGCTGTCTTTTGAAAAGGATGCCATGATGGACTAAAAGCTAGTTATGAATTAACAACTGAGTTTGTGAATATGCCACAGCCAAACCAAGCATTTTAATTTACATGACTTCTTTTGAGGTTGTTAATACGCTCATGATTTATGCTGTGCTTTTAGACTTTTTTTCTTTGTCTATCGCATTTCATTATGGACTTCAATCCTTTATGCTTCTGACAAATGCTCTAAACATTCTATTAAATACCAAGTCTGGTTTGCAAAGCACCTTCTTTTTTGGCAAACATATTGCAGAATTGCAGAATCACAGAATCTGCTGAGTTGGAGTGGACCCACAAGGATCATGGAGTCCAGCTCCTGGCCCTGCACAGGACCATCACTGAGAGTCAAAACATGTCCCCAAGAGTATTATCCAAATTCTTCTTGAACTCTGTCAGGCTTGGTGCTGTGACCACTTCCCTGGGGAGCCTGTTTCAGCACCCAACCACCCTCTGGGTGAAGAACCTTTTTCTAATATCCAACCTAAACCTCCCCTGACACAGTTTCAGGCCATTCCCTCAGGTCCTGTCACTGGTCACCACAGAGAAGAGATCAGTATCTGCAATGAGGTCTCCCCTCAGTCTCCTCCAAAAATTAATCATATTTCCAAATGAAACTCACCTCCAACCTGTTAAGATCCAATTAGTGAGAGATAGATCTGACCAAATTAAGGTGCAAATGAGATCATATACCAAAGTGAATAATACGGATTTTATTTAACAATAAATGCAAGGTAAGGAAATAGAAAGAAAAAGAAATTGCCCTGTAAGGCAATCCATCTATGTCCTGAGGACCTCGCTGCCACCGTCCAAGCTCGCTTGGCCCCAGCAGATGAACCTCAGGATTAAAGGGGGGGCTCAGTTCCGCGCACACTGTGTCTCACCTAAAAAATCCAATGCGCAGGCTGGAAGGTGTAAAGACCTTCCCCGGTTCTTCGTTCGCGAAGACTGGCCATTACATTATAGTCCTCTCTGTCTCAGTAATCAATATACAAAGATGGAGACGATTCAGAATACCTTAATTAGATCTTTTCCTTCTCTGAAATTAAGAACAGGCATGGAAAAGAATATTTAATTCTTCTTTCAAGTGCAGAGACAGATGATAAATCAAGCCATTCCCTATGGTGTTGGTTGTAATCACTGCCCTTTGGATCAAGGTGGTCATTATTATTCATGTGCATTGACAAACAAGTATTCCTCATGTGAAAGGAAAGCCCCCATGCCTGTTGAAGACATCAACTCCATCAAGTTCACATCCTAAAAAATTCGAAAAAGTGAATTTTTCCTAAGCAGGGTAAAGTGTTTATTCTCACACTACTATGGCAGATTAATAATATTCTCACTCTGTCTATATCAGTCCTTTTCAAAAAATATTCAAAGAAAAAATGAATTTTAATGTATCCAAATAATATTAGTTCTGGGAAACAAATTTTCCTACAAGTCTTTACATGAATCTTCTAATAAATGCATTGCAGAAATGTAATTTTCGTTTCTCCACTACTAAAAATCACTCTGAACACAAAACTCTCTAAGGCTTAGAGAGTTAAAGAAGAAAATACATTTTAGATCAAAAATTTTGATGAGTCTAGCCCATTCCACTTAAGAACTCCAGCGTTTACTAGGATAAAGTTAAACATTGATTACATATAAATTAAAATTAGAATATTGACTTTGCAATTCAATCTCATTTTAATTCTCACTTTCACTAGATATTCTCTAATGATTTTAAAGTAAGTATAGTTCACATAGGCTTGATAAAATGTGTGAAGAGATAAGGTCTAATTGATATTTTTCTATTAAAAGAACTATGAAATGTCAACACTTTTTACACTGCCTTAGGTAGCCAGTAGTTTACAGTAAGGAGGGTAATGTTCTCTTGTATCAGTGTTGTGAGGATAAACTGCATGTGTGTAATGTTTGTTCAATTATGCAATATATACCTCAACATTACTCTTATAGCTGTCACAGAATTTGGCAAATATCTGTACTTGCAGAGTACTTTCCTACTTCCTTTCACCCACCTCTTCATAAAGGTGACAAATTCTGAGGAACTATGGGGTAGTTTAAAGGGTTTACCACATTTGAGTTTTGATCATGATCAAAGGGAACACTTCAAATCCACATTCCATAAAGTCACAAAGGTGACTCTAAACATTTTAAAAGGAATTACAACTTCCCATCAATAAGCCAGCATCAAATAGATCCTGACTAACCTTTATTACTATTATTCACTATTATCCAGTGATACCAAAAAGAATATTTTTAGACTTGTTATATTTAAGTATTTTGAAACTTGGGAATGGGTCACTTGCCAAAAAATAAAGTTTATGTAAATGATATCTCGCATTGAGTACAAACCTGCTATTTTGTATCACCTTTGAGAATGATGCCTGTATAACCATATCATGAAGTAACCTTACTACAGTTTGCTGGGTTGAGTTTTTCCTGTTACTGCCAGTAATACATGTGCATCAAAGAGGAAGAAAACTGCTTCCTCTGCATCTCCTCCTGAGCTGCAGCTGCTGTCTTGCATTTGGTAGGATCAAGTCTTGACTACACTTTCTTTAGCTGACCATTTCCACTCATCATTCAAAATGTAACTGGAGAATGCACACAAAAAAAAACACAAACAAAAACAAAACAAAAACCCCAAAACACAAAAAAAACCCAAAAGTTTTGCTGTATTTCTGTTACTAAAGATCCCACAGATTCAAAGAGAAGGTAATGAGCTATGTTGTTGCCCTTGTCTCATCACCAAAATCACATGTGGGCTACAACATCAGGAACTAACTAGAAAACAAAGCAGTTGCTGTCTTGAGGATAGTCCTGTATTAAGTACAAACCAGCATTAGCTCATCAGAAGATATGCCTGTACCCCACTTTGAAGATTTTTGTGAAAGCTGTTCAGAGGTAAGAAAGCATCCTGTAAGACAGTTACAATGTCCCCCAGAGTCCCTTTGCCTGGGTATAAGGACAATTTCACGGCTTACTGGGTGTGAAAAGTGCATTTTAATTCATAGTTTTTACCATCAACATATGAGTCACTATTAAAGGTAAACGAACATCAGAAGCAAAATTAACTTTGAACGAAAATTAGGTTGTTTTACATTGCTCCTGCTTGTGACTTGTACAAAATCTGCCAAATCTTTGAAAAATTCTAGGCACACCAGTGACTCTGTTAACAACAGATGTTCTGCAAAGTATATCATGTTTTCTGACTTGCAAGGACATCTTTTAAATGAGAAAGGGCAAAGAGTAAAGCTCAATCATCCTTCTTGCCATAAGACAATGCCATGGGAAGCACGTCTCTGCTGTTGGCAATGGTACACGTGTGTTTTAACATTCACGGTCAATGCTTGCAGTCAGACATTTGGGACTTAACATACTTGTAACAAAATAACAACAGCATATACCATCTGCTGCAGGTGAACACTTCAAAATATTGCCCTACTATATTACTGTACTGTAAATCTTCACGTCTAAAGGCGAGTCCCATTTTCATTTCTACCTTGCACAGCAAACTACATATTTTACTTAAGTTTGGCATTTTTTGTTATTTGAAAGACACAACAAAAGGTCTTTAGGGATAATTATTCCATAACTATTAGTTACACAGGGAAATTTCTGTTTTCTGTTGAAACAGCATGCAGAGCTACCTGTGTTATTCTGGTAACTCGCTGTGTTTCACTGAATCCAGAGAAGCTGTGGATGCCCCATACCTGGAAATTTTCAAGGTCAGGTTGCACAGGGCTCTGGTCTAGTGAACGGCATTCCTGCCCATGGCAGAGAGGGTGGAATTAGATGATCTGTTTCCAACCCAAACCTTCCCATGATCTAAACCTATGATCTAAATGCACTGGATAAGATCACTGAACAGATGATTACAGTAGGGATTTACTCTTAAATGTGTAATTATTGTTTGTAGCATTAACTTCAGCATTTCCTTAGAAATTGTTACAATTCAGAAGCATTGGGGCTGACTACTAGGAGACAGCAGCTGCAGAAATTCATGTCATAGATTACAGGACAGCCATGTGGTGAATTCTGCCAGGTTTATTATCAAAGATAGTCACAAGTGTTTTAAGGTTACTTCTAGTATTATGTTCCCTTTTTCATTTTTTTTTAAGCCATATGAATGACTTTTTGTACTAACTGAAAGAAATATCCCAGAAATTGAAGTACATAGTGAGTTTTGTTTCCTGAAGCATTGATTTTTCTGTTATGCTAAAATGCAAGATATTGATTTGTGGAGTTTCCTCTCAATATTCAAATACATCTAAATGTTCTAATGGCATGCTTTGTCTGTGTTTCACATTGGTCAGTCTGCTTTCCCACGCATTCAGGTTTATCATCTTGCTATTGTTTTCTTCTGGTTATTTGTAACTATTGCAGTTGCTATCAGAAGGAATCTTTCTTTAGAAATGCTCTATTTGTGACAAATGTGGCATTATCTTGTTTTGAGTAAGGGAACTTTGCCCTAATCTATTCTCAGAAGTGATTCTGCTTTCATTCTCCATAACATATTTGGATAAACAATTATACTAACTGCAGAAATGTGGTGCTCACTGGCTTGTGGTTCTTTATTAGGAGAGATGCAAATAATTTTTACACTAGCTTTGTTTTTGCAAAGAATTGTAGAATCATAGAATTGTTAAAGTTGCAAAAGACCTCTAAGATCATGGAGTCCAACTGCTGGTGTAGCACTACCGTATGAAGCCCTAAACCACTAAACCATCTCCCAAGTACCACAATCAAACATTTTCTGAACATTTCCAGGGATGGTGACCCTGCCACTACTCTGGGAAACCTGTTCCAATGCCTGACCACTCTTTCAGTGAAGGACATTTTTCTAGTATCGAATCTATACCTCCCTTAGTGCTACTTTAGGCCATTTCCTCTTGTCCTATGACTTGTTACTTAAAAGACACCCTCCCCACCTTGTGGCAGTCTCCTTTAAGGTAGTTTTAGAGACTGAGCCCGTTTTTCTCCAGGCTAGACAACCCTAGTTCCCTCAGGTGCTCCAGACCCCTCACAAGCTTCATTGCCCTTTCTGGGTAAGCTCCAGCACCTCAATGTCTTTCCTGTAGTGAGGAGCCCAAAACTGAACACAGGACTTGGGGTGCAGCCTCACCAGTGCCAACTACAAAGGGAAAAAATTCATGTAATTGTAAAACATTAATGACCAGACCATGACTTCTCCCTTTCCATGTTCCTATCAGTAGCATCCATAATACTGAGTGTGTGCTCTGGGGTATTCTAATATAGACATCTGATTTTCCTATTGTGAACAGAAGGAATTTCTCAAACTGTTTAAATGCAGTGTAATATATATTATAATACCTATTGTGGTTAAGTCTTCCAGAATTCACATAACAGTCAGTGTCATGTTGCATATTCTGTCAGCTTCCCTATGAATCAATTCGGTTAACGCTTTTGCAAAGTAATTGGTTAACTAATGAGCCGAAAAAAAAACAAGAACAAAAGATCTTAGTAATGTACAGACACTTAGGAAGGCTTGCATAAACACCAAATTTTTAAAACTTAAATAAAAGCTTTTTCTAATAACAAAATCTTGTGGGAGTCTGTGACGTACAATTAGTCAACTAAACTGGTACATAATTGATTTTTCCTTTTCATTCTTAAATAATAATGCTAAAATTATACTGAAATTCTTAATTTTGTTTGGTTTGTCAGATGGACAGTTTTTTGTGTTTATGGGTAGAACTAATCACAATTAGAAAATACTGATATTTTCAGAGAAGAAAATTGACGTTCAGTAGGATTTAGACTAATCTTTCTAATGCTATTTGAAAATCCATAGGAAGCGTTTAACTAATAATATATGGAGTTTTTAATCTTTGGTGTCTTACTTTAAAATGTTATTATACAAAAGATCCTGCAAAGCAATAAAATATGATTGAAAAATGAAAGTTAAAATTCCAGCTTTAAGATTGAGTTGAACTTTTTGAAGAATGATCCTTCCTTGACACCGACATACAAATTTTTTTGTGTACCAGCTGGATTTCATTGCCATAGGAAAACTGTCTACCTCAAAGGCAAATACAAGGATGAGTCATTCAGATCTTTAATAAGAAACACAGATGGAAAAATGCCACAGCTGCACAGAGCTGGAAGCAGAGAAGTGCATGACCTTAATGAATATGCTTTTACATTTGACAGATTCCATCAGAGAACTTGCAGTAGCTTCAGAATCCCATGGCACCATACAAACCTTTCTATGTTTTATCCCACTGTTGCAAGAAAAAATGTAAGATTATAAATATAACATGGAAACGTCTTTTTATCCCTGTTGCCTAGATCTGCTATGCTTCTGGAATGACAATGCAATATAGAAGTGCAACAGCCATAAAAATGCATGTTTGTTGTTTTAATTTCCTTTTCATCAGTACTTTTATCTTCCATGACTTTTAGTTTCTAAATATATTCTTTACTCTCTTATTTGTTTTCTTTCCTCACTTTTGATTTTTGCATATTTTTTTCTCATCTTCCAATGAATCTCCTTTCTTTCTTTGACACTTCTGGTGAAATACAACAAGATAAAATATGAGGTTACACATCTGGAATGTAATAACCCCGTGCAGCAATTCATACCAGAGGATTATTAGAAAGAAAGAGGCTTTTCAGGAAAGATCTAATGTATGCAGGATTCATAACCAGACAAAAATCTCTAGCCCTTATGTATCTCAGGGCAGGAAAAATATTTGAGAGTGCCTCATCCTCAGAGAGGAACACTCTTGCATCAACATCCTGGATGTGTATCTTAAAAGGTGGGCTGGCAGTAAGCAGGGAAAAGCTGTTATTTCAGTAAAGACCATGATGGATTCTGTTCAGATTCCTCCTTATTAGTTGTATTCAGAAATGCTCATAGCCTACAACTAAAGAAAGCATTTCATGCTCTAATCACTCCCCACTGTTAAATCAAAAAGAGTAACAGTCCCTTCCCTCTGCTTATAATGTATTACAATGAGCAGAATCAGGGAAGAATAATGGGTGCAGATGTTTTTTTCCACCCACACAAAATATAGAATTTCCTATGCATAGACAGGAGTGTGGAGCAAGTCAATATTTGATTAGGCAATGCATGAGAATTATCTGAAAATGAGAGAAGAAGGGCAAAAAACATATTGTACACTCTCTGAGTAGTCTAAAATTCAGGGATTGAAACCTTAAATATGGCTACATAGAAAAGATCCTAATTTTCAGTTCTAACCTTTTCTTCCCAACATCAGTTGTTCTGTACTCAATTAGGCAGTAGCATTCTAAAGAATCATTTCTTCTGTTCAATAATACAGATATCTTATATCCAGAAGAAATATTAGCTCCAAGCATCAATATATCACCTTTATTCTGGGGCATGTAGCCACATACCACTTACTGGAATATCAGAGCTGGTGATACTGATAAGACAAGCCAAATGCTGAAAGCTCTGCTGTATGAGTAGAAAAATAATATTGATAGATACTGTGGGTCAGTTTTTCCCCTCTATTTTGCTCACCAAAATACTTTTATTTTATACTCCCCAGATAGTCATTAATCTATTTTCAATCCCTGACGTGCTTCTTGGATTTTCTGCTGTTTAAACAGCCTTGATTTTGTATAGTTTCTCATGCTAAATCAATGTCTAAAACTGTTTGATCCCTGTTTCTGATCATATCCAGCAAGGAACATCCAGAAGCTACTTCTGCCAAAGTGTAACTAACACAGTTTAGAGATACTACTGGAACTATTATCTAAAGCTTCTGTTTGTTTATGACCTGACCTAAGTAAAATTTCTCTAATAAAAATTGCTACGATAGGAGGATTCTGTGGAGGAACGTGAAAAGGATATAGAGCCATAGTGTAAAAAATATTTGTGTAAGATCAAATACGCCTCTAATGCAACAACACTGAAATCAGTAGTTTACACTATACTGTGAATTCTGTCCCAACATAGTCTATTAATAGGGAAAGTTTCATGGCAATATAACTTAAAGATAAAATTCTATAGTCTACAAGTTAATTCTAATCACTAGAAAGGCTAGGATGACACAAGTCTCTTGTAAGGGAAGATAAAATATGGATTTCCAGGTCACAGCCAGGATTCTAAGTATTTTTGAAAATTAAAGAGCATAAGAGTTTTTTCAGTCTTCACACTCTATGTATGGTCCCAGAAATGCAGTGATGTTGACCCAGTGAAAGTCTTTTCTGAGAATAGACTCTGGTGATTCCAGAGGTTCTCCAGCAGGCTGCACATCCAGCCCCCCTCCCCTCAGGCCGACTTTGTTACCTACGTGAGGCAGACTATCTAAAAGTTTCTGGTCTGAAGCATGAGAGTTAAAATCAGCTCCTGAATCTACTGCAGGTCTCCATGGTTACAGTACTGTCAGTTGCTGCTTTGTACACAGGAATAGATGGGATTTTTAAAAACTCAGGCTGCATTTGCAGAATGACATTTTGAGTTGTGACTTTTCCCCACAACACACTGAGAACATATAAATCAATTTTCATAAGAGAGGGTAAATGTGAACACAATGCCCATTATCCCAACTCAGACTGACAAATTGCTCAGAAGCAGAACTGTTCAGACAAAAAAGTTTGGAGTGTAGGAGTTCCAATAGGAGAGACCTGCTTAAAGGTTTTGAGAAAGAAACCTCATAAAGGTTAAGTAATAAGCATTTATTTTTCTTCTCAAAGTGTTTTCTTTGCATTCTAGGCCTTTGATTACTTAGATCTCAACAAAATTTCTGATTGATATGAACTGATTGTTCTCCACTAGCCTAAGGATAAAAATCCAATATTAATGTTAAGTACAGCTTAATTAACATTAGTGCACAGATCACAGAAAAGGGTAAAGAGTAAAGGCATTTAGGAGCATATGTTGACCTCATTGACATTAAGTGAAAATGAAGAAAATCACATGTATATTTCCCTATTATTATTCATTTTCGTAAAATTACTCCTGCCTTGTATCTCAACAACTACAAAGGACCAAGACATCAGCTTTACATTTTGAAACACCAACACCAAAATGCCCTCTAGCAGTACTGACTTAGCAGAGAAGATGCCACCTACTAAAATATTAACATCACTTGCTTCAGGACACTTTCCTTCATCACTAATTATCAAAGCAGAATTGACAGTGTTACCTAGAGAGATGCTAAGTTTAAATTGTATCACTACTGTTCTCAAAAGAGATAAGGGACCTCTTCTTCACATCTCTCCTTATCATGAGGGGTTATAAGGAGAGGAAGAATACAAGCTATTTCAAGAGAAAAAAAAAGGAAAAAAAAAAAAAGAAAAAAAAGGGGGGGAAAAAAGAAGAAAAAAAAACTAGTATAATGTAAGCCTTTGACTTTTTTCATTTTCTCTTGAGATTTTTTTCTCGTTCACAACTGGATCAAAAGTTCCTTTCATTTTTCGTTACAGCTTTTTTCCTACCTTAGAGAAGGCCAGATCAACATAATTGTTATTCACTGCAGAACATGAATAACTACAGTTTCCTCTCTGGGACTAACATCGGTAAAAGATAGTGGGTCATACAGAAAAAAAAAAAAAAAAAAAAAAAAAAAAAAAAAAAAAAAAAAAAAAAAAAAAAAAAAAAAAAAAAAAAAAAAAAAAAAAAAAAAAAAAAAAAAAAAAAAAAAGACCACTGAACACATATCCTGCTAGCAGAAATTCCCTCCTAAAATCAGATATTTTAAAATGTTTCTTGCACTGTCAAAAGAACTTGTTTCAAAAGCCTTAACTATTAAAATAGAATGAGAGCTCCTTTATATAACAGTATTTAAAAGACACTGACTGCATAAAGCTCAGGGAACTGAGTAAAGTTTTAGCTATGTCAGGATTTTTGCTCTATTTAAAATAAGCCGTTCTACAAAACACTACTCAGCAGCGCAATGCTTCAATTCATCATCATGGGAGGAGTCCCCAGACAGCTTTTTTAACCATTTATGCATTTTTCTCTCTAGTTGATCAGTACTTTTCCATGAAAACAGAAAATTAATGTTGTTTAGCCAGAAAAAAACAGACATACACAAAGACCTAATGCCAGGCATTTTGAAACATGACAACACAAAGAGATTGTGCTTTCCTTTCCCTTTTGTAAACTAGTCTGTTGTCCTATTGAAGCACAACAAATAGTTTAGAGTGTTGTAGTCCTCTATGATCAGACAGTGCCCAATTTGATATAAAATGTTAGTTCATGTCCAAATTAGAAAGAATAACACTCCAAAAGAAAAGTGCATGTTAGGTTTCAGGTTAGGGTTATTCAAAACATTATTTCTTCTTGGTGCCTATCTTATAAATGATTCACAATAAAAACGAATGATAGAGGGTAACTGGTTCTCTGTCTGCCTGTGACTGGTGTGATCAGTATTGCCAAGGTACAAAAGAATCAAAAGTGAATTCTTTCTCTGCTGAGAAAGAATATGAAAGGCCATCCACAACAGTTATTCTGTGGTTTGAAATTCACTTGCACTTTTATTTTGCTTTTTAAATAGTTAAATCAAGCATTAAAGCAACACACAAAAATTGTTCTAATTTTTCATAATTTTGTGTACTGTTCACTTAAATGAATAAACTTAAATGCAAATGTTATATACAAAACTGCTCATGTGCACAAACTTCTGAACATTATTTTCTGAATGAGCCTTTTTTCTTCTCCTTGTGCTTTTAAATGAGATCGTTATTGCAAGCCATTGGGATTGCAGATGGTCACCATGATCTGATAGAAATTCTAAGCATTTATTTTTTTCTGCATAAAGCATTTATACTGAAATAATTTATCCAAACTGAAGTCAGTCTTTTTATACAAGCAGTCAGAAGGGATCAAATAAAGAGTACCATACAGATTTGCATGAAACAGCTAAAAGCCTGATAAACATGCATGATATATATGCATGATATATCTGCGTACCTATACATATGTAATGCAGAGATTCAGCTCAAAGATTGGAATTATTTTTCAGAGCTGTATTTGTCCAGTTTTTAATTTAAATTTCATTTAAAAAAACAGGGTTATTTCTCTATCCCTTTACTTTTGCTTTCTTCCTTTATGCAGTGCTGCATAAATGGAGCCTCTTTAAAATGAGGCAGTTTTGTTGCTGGTGGCATAGATAAATAAAGAACAAGATACTATAAATATTTTATGTAGTTCCTAAAGGCTACATTCACTTTCAGATCCTTCTGCATCAGAAGCAGATTGACTGCGAGCACGTTAGTTCATTCTAGACTTGGACTTTGTTTCACTATGTTCACATAAAATGGCAGTAGCTGATCTTTTTTTCCATAGTGCTGTTAAAAAGACCCTGCACAGCAACTGCAATCGTGATTATGGCAGAGCAAGATGGTGTTGCTGCACTCACAAACAGAAGAACAGTTTTCAATGACAGCTGGTGTGTTTGTTCAAGGATAGGTTGCTACGTTACGTTATGTTATATTATATGTTTGTTAAGTTATGTCATGTTATGTTGCTGAATAAAGTATAGCCTTGTAAACAGCAGGTGGCTCTGTGTATGGCTTTCAGTGCTAAAGGCTGCTGGTTCCTGCAACAGAGTTCCCTATCCAGATGGATATACCCCAGAGTTGTGGATGCACACACTGGCCACAGCAGAATGAGCTTTATGAGCTTTAACAAGTCTGACACTGCCTTTAGAGCTCAGCGTTCATGTGAGTCACATATGCTGCCAATAGAATGGGGATTTTATTTGGTATGTTGCTTTGCTACTCAGGTTATATTAAGTATCATTTTACTAAATTATGATTACAGTTGTTGAAATGAAAACCATTAGGAAGCTAATGAAGGACCTATCCAGCCATCCACTGCTTGGCATTCCCATGGTTTTACCAAGAAGGGTTTGAGATGCCTTTAAGGAATCTAGAATTCTCTAGATTTTGCATTCAACAAGAAATATAACAGAACCCACTCATTTATCCATGTATACAAAGGAATGATTGGTCCAACCATTACCAGTTAAAAGAATTTTCATGAAGGAGGACCAAGATTTTTTTGTTTTGCTTTGTTGTTATTGTTTTTGTTGGGTTATTTTGTGTGGATTATTTGCTTTCAGACTGCAAAGTGTCACTTAATCAAAAAAGCAGTTACTCTAATAAAATCACAAATTTCAGCAAAATTTTGGTTTTATTAGCAGAATTCTTAGACCTCCAGTTGGAGACTGTAAACCTTCGAAGACTGTAAACAATGAATCTTACAGATAGTGTGGGCAGAAAACTAGAATTACGCTATTTTCAAACTTTAGTGATTTATTTTGTAACACAGTCTTGCTAAGCAGATTTCACTCACTTTTTTAAAGGATCTATTGAATCTGTAATAGGTTTCCATCTTCTGTTGACCTCAGGGTTAACCATGAACTTTCTGCTTCGCTTGTTTCCAGTTTCTGAGCAAAGCTTCTGCTTTGAAAATTTAATACATACTGACACTTTTCTTATACAGTCCTTCCAAACATAATGTAAATTTTCATGAAGGGCCTTCATTAAATGAACCAGCTAAAAGCTCTTGAACATGAAGGTGCATTTAGATGTAACATTCCTTTCTGGTATTAAAAAAAAAAAAATTAAAAAAAAAAAGACAAATTAAATATATCCTAGTTGACTGCTTACAATCAGGTTTTTCTAGCTATATATTTTTAAATGTAACAGGATTCCATATTCTAATGTAACCTTTAAAAAAACCCACAAACAAACAAAAAACCAAACAAAAAAGCCAACAAAACAAAAACAACAACAACAACAAAACACAGGAAAAACAAAACAAAACAAAACAAAAAAAATTAGGAACTTAACTGTGATAGTAATTTGTGAAGTTTTTTATTTTTCTTCTAGGTTTGGGAGCTTTGTGGAAGGAGCAGAACAAAGGTCAAAAGCAAGAGAGCAGGATGGGGAGCAAAAGCGAGCATGCAGAAAGAAGAACGAAAGAAAAGGTCCAGTGGCAGTGCCCATGGTGTAATCCTAGGAGGGGTGAAAACATCCAAAAGCAGTTCTCTCTGCACCCTACTATTGCACCATGTATCCTACTCCTTTGTAATTAGTCATATCTCCTTCAGACATCCAACCAGCATCAGAGCATTCAAGGTTTGAATTTATTTTCTGCATCAACAAGGAAGAAAACATATAGCAACTCAGTCTCAGATAGCAACTTAATCTCACTAATACTGATGGAAAAAATAAATCTGCCCTCCTTCAAACAATAAAGCCAAGAACTTCTGTTGCACCAAGGGTAAACATGCCCCTCACTCAACATCCCTTTTCCTCTTAGAAATGTCTTAAACCTTAATCTGCTGCTCTGGGTAATTCATCAGTTTACTTGTGCTTGTATTGGTTCCAGTCCTGCATGCATCATATAGTAAAAAAATTCAGTAATTTAATTTAGAAGTACAGTGATTTAATCTCTTCATTTATTTATAAAATCAAATCCCAGTCCTCCCTGCAACCTTTCTTGCAACCTTTCACGTTCTAAGAAGGTATGCATGGTACAATATGTTGCAGAGGTTATAGTTAAACAAGAACTAAAATCCATAGAAGGCTAAAAGGATAACATTGGTCATCAGCAATCAACTTCCACTAGCTGTAAATGATATGCAGTTTCGTAAGTATTTAAAAATATATATATATATAAAAACACTTGTTGTCTGGAAATTATCTTTTATAAAACTGACAACAATATTTTAAGGATTCATGGGTTTTTAGATGTTGGGCTTTTTTTACCTGTTTCACGCTGCAGCTGAGGCTCACCATCTGGTCCGAGCTGAGATTACAAAGTGCAACCAAACTGGTCAGAATCATGATGTTTTGCCAACACTCCAAGCAGTATAAAAGGCTTGGGAAGTACTAAAAATAAATATGGGTATCATGTATCACAACTGTGAAAAGAAAGTGAGGAGTCAAAAACAGAACAAGGACCATTCAAAGGAATTAACACAGATGATTGTTTGCATTGCCATTATTTCTTTGAGAGATTACTGAATAACCAAAACACTGTTGATTATCTTTCAGATAAACTCCAAGTTTTCAACCCAATACTTCATATTCGGCTGGACCAATTCATAAAATAACTAAACATTTGTCGGTTTCAACAGTTGAAGTATAAGCCTGTGTAAGCCTTTACCTGTGCCAATTATCTTTTTTTCTCAAAAACACATTTCAAGCTAACCATATGTCAAGAGAGTGCTTTAAAAGCCATCAAAAACAAAGTTAAAAGAATAATCTGATGCCTGTTTTCTTTAACAGTGATATTTCTTTCTGATCACAGAGATGACCCATATGAAGTTCCTACTTGACTGACTTCTTGATGCTCACAGGTGTTCAATATCTCCTTGACTTCAATGTTAACTCTCTGGCTTCTTTTCTGATTCCTGCTCAGAAGCAAGTGATTACATATTCAATTAAATCTCAGTATCTGAAGACCAAATGTTTTATTAAATAGAAAAGTATAACTACATAAACTATATATACACAGATATATACACATAGGGGAGAAATACAACACATTCAGTTTTTTTCATAGGAAAATAAGCTAGAACATTTAATGGGCAAATATATTTAGTCCCCCTAAATGTGCATTTTAGTCATGTTGTGATGTGCTTATGTGCGGCAACATGCCTAAGCAATTATAAATGTATATTTTTCTGCTTAGCTTACACTTTTTTTTTTTTTTTAACTTAATGCTCTTTTCTAGATTTCATTCTAATAAATTTGTTTCAAGACCCTCAGGAGAAGACAGATTTTCTCCACAAAATACCCTGATACAATGAAACATAAAAATTTGCTAGCTGCAAACATGACCTGCATTAACAGCAATATGAACAATGCTTTTACTCATGGGACTTGTGAACTGCCCTGCAGTTATGCAGTGTTTTGATCCATCAAGATTTCTATTTGAAAATCTGAAATATACTCTGAGTGAACTGTTGAAAGTTGCACATGTTTGAACATTTCTGTCACTTATAATAATTCTTAATACTTGATGTCTTGTGGATAGTTTGCACTCAAAAGCATCATTGAATTACTTCACTAATAGAGCACGTTCTATTTCAGAAAACCGTAGATTGAACAAAATATTGAACAAAATATTGAAACAAAGGCATACATTCAGACTCTTTAAAAGAGAAGACTGAATCCCTACATTAGTATGGAAGATACATGAGTCCCACAATGAACAAGACAAAAATTAATCTTTGAAAATGTAGCATACATTAATTTAGAAGGAACATACAGAAAATACTTTTGTTGTTCAGAGTTATGGGCTCTATCTTAGAATCAGTGCTCTTCAACATCTTCATCAATAACGTACAGAGTGAGACTGAGTACACCTTTAGATGACACGAAGCTGAGTGGTGCAGTTGATACAACAGAAAGACAGGATGCCTTCCAGAGAGACTTGGATAAGCGAGAGAAGTGGCCCATGAGAATCATATGAAATTCAACAAGCACAAGGGCAATGTCTTGCCCCTGGGTTGGGGCAATCTCAGGCACAAGTCCAGACTGAGAGAAGAAGTCATTGAGCTCAGTTTGCAGAGAAGGATCTGGGAATTCTCATGGATGAAAATCTGGACATGAGACAGCAATGTGCGCGCATAGCCCAGAAGGCCAATGGCATCCTGAGCTGCATCAAAAGAGAAGGGCCCAGCAGGTTGGGTGAGGTGATTCTGCTCCTCTACTCTGCTCTGGTGAGACCCCACCTGGATTGCTGTGTCCAGCTCAGCACAAGAAAGATGTTGACCTGTTAGATCAGGTCCAGAGGATGTCATGAAGATGATCAGAGGGATGGATCACCTCTCCTACGAAGACAGGCTGAGAGAGCTGGGGTTATTCAGCCTGGAGAAGAGAAGGCTTTGAGGAGTCCTTGTTTTGGCCTTTCAGTACTTAAAGGGGACTTAAAAAGAAAGATGGTGATAAACTTCATCACTTCCTTGTGGCCTTCTGGTACCATAAGGAGGCTTATAAAAAGGAGGGAAAGGAACTTTTTGTATGAGCAGATAGTGTCAGGACAAGGGGTAATGGCTTTAAACCGAACAAGGTTTGGTTTAGCTTAGATGTTAAGAAATTATTTAAGCAGAGAGTGGTGAGGCACTGGAACAGGTTGCCCAGAAAAGTTGTGGAAGTCCCATCACAGGAAGTGTTCAAGGTCAGTTTGGATGGGGCTTTGATCAATCTGGCCTACTGAAAGGTACCCCTGTTCGTGGCCAGGTGGTTGGAACCAGACAATCTTTAAGGTCCATTCCATCCCTAACTATTCTATGGATTCATTCTATGATTCTATGATCTAGGACAACACTGTTTCAGAAAAATACTCCTGGAAAAAAAAAAAAAAAGAAACTTTTATTTTTATCTCATTCTAAGGCAGGGTTTAGGTGTGAAGAGATATCTTATTTGTTCCTACAAGAAAAGAAGTTTCATATGCTGTAAAGATTCATTATCCTTCAGGAAGGAGAGTTTGTGATCCATCCAGCACAAACAACTACACAGTACAGAACAGTTTTGTCAGTGATAAGGCCTATTTATGCTCACACACCTCTCTGCTGCCTTTTTGACCACATATAGTTTTGACACTTCAGGCAGTATTTTAGCTGTACCCTGTCAGATAGATGTCTCTCCGAGAGCATAACAAACAAAGACAGATCACTCCATCAGTTCCATAGTGTCCAACAGGACATTTTAATGACATTGATCCTAAACCTTTTTTGTCTTATCAATATTATTTCTCAGTCCATTACATATTGATGTTCTGACTTACTCTTTTTGTATTCTTACAGAACAATATATGACTTGGTCCAATCTACAGATTTCTTGAATTTTAGCAAAGACTGCAGAACTGGGGTTTGAAGATGCATTTATGTTCACTATCATCAAAGCTGGAAAAAAAAAGCTTCTTTTCTTCTTTAGTTTTTTTTCATAAATATTGACTATATATCTGAATATTATGGTTCTTTGATTATACCTGGAAAAAATAATGCAGATTGGACTGTAACTGAATCTTTTTTTATTCAATTTTTATGTTTATGGCAAATTTATACTCCAAAGTTTATTAAGCCATTTTTTACATAATTTTAATTAATTTAATTCAAGCATTTTATGAGTCTTTTGAACATAAGAAACTCTGTGTGCAGGTCAACACATGGCTATAGGTGTGATTCAGAAAACCCTGACTTGCTGCTCTAGAAGGAAGGGCAGCACAGCAAATTTAGCAACTTGTGGCATACATAAATAGAATTAAATAGCTGAGATACAATCTAGAGCCATTTTTCACAGTTCTTTTCCCTAACCCATAAGCAATAATAAGCATAAGAACTGCAGTAAACAACTTTCTCAGTCCAGTTGTCTGTTTTTCTGATGTGTATTTTTTTACTATGTTAGTGTTTCAGTTTCCTCACTGAAGTATGAGGGCAAAAGGCACAGCCCTGACCCATTTGTGCACAACCCCTATGCTTCCTAAGTACAACCTCTCAAATCCTAAGGTACAACACTTGGATATGTCAGAAACCTCAGGACTGTTCCTCATGATCCTGCCATAAAATACTGTCAAAGAAAGAGACATCACTAGCAATCAAAAACGCTTGAGAAGACATAGCAATTACATTGCCATGGCTGAAAGGTAGCATAGCGGCTCTGGAGAAAGTGTTTTTATTGATAGCTAACGTCGGGGGAAGAACACAGATAAGTCAGTACCCTAAGCAAGATTAAATTACAGTGACTCCTGCTTGAGAAAAGATGGAGAAAAAATAAAACACTTTAGGACTTTGTTTTGCCTCCAGAAATTATGCCAATATAGAACACCCCTGTATTTGTAATACAGTTTGAAAATAGTTACTGGTTTTAACTTTTACATTTTGTGGTGTCTCAGACTGCAGTGATTTCAGAAACATCAGGGAAACTACTTCCCAGTTGCAGATGGTCCTTAAAATCTAGCAGACAGGAAAAGAAAAAAAAAAAAAGAAAGGATCAGTTCTTGCTATGCATATGTACTTCTTGATGTCTCCATGAAGTTTTTGTTTGGTTTAGGGGTTGTCTGCTGATCCTAGAGGAAAAACTCTCCTAGAGTCTGCTCTCAGTAAAGCTGTGATGTCTGACTGGATAGCATGCTTTTGCTCTATTCTGGGAACTGCAGGACTCTCTTCAGAGGAGTAATTTTCCTTTCCTATTGCATTCCCACTGCGTGCCATATCAGGTTCCTACTATTCATTCATAGGTCAAAAAATTCACTGGCTCTTGGTCAATTGTTTCATTTGCAACAGACATTTGATGGCACTGGCAGACAGACATGAGGTAAGTGTTTAGATCAGTGGGGAAGCAACACAAAAGAAACCACAGGTGTCTATAACCAGCTGTCAAAATAACCTCTAAAGAATTAAGCAAGTCAGAAACTATTCTGAATGAAGGGGTAGGAAGATTAAAATTAGTTTCTTTTTTGGGTGTCATATGCTGCACAAAGACAGATGAGGTTAGTCTCAGTCTGTACACATATTAAAGCTAAAATTCTCCTCAGCATGTTTAAAAGAACAGCTTTAGTTATTGCATCTGACAACATTTTAATGGGTAAGTGCCTTGATTGTGCTGATAAAAGACACTTAAAGGGAAAAGCACAAGGCAAAAGAAAACAAACAGTCCCTTTGGGTTAGAAGGAGAAGCTTTACCGCTATGCAGAATGAACACCTAAGTAACACCCCATTGAACACTCAGATGTGTGAAAGAACGGTTCCAGTGCATTCATTTCAGTTTGTATATAGTATGTATAATAATGCATTATTATGTAATTAATATGTAATAATTTTTATGTAATAATGATGTAATAATGACGGGAATAAGTAATGTACCAGTGTCACTACGTCTCACACTCACTCTGGATTATGACTCTGCCTGTGTAACATAAAAATTTAATAGACTGTGTTCACATTGTGGTTTAATTTCCAAATTGCTGGAGTCCAAATAGTTATTTTAAAGTGCTATGGCTCTTCCATCCTCATAACTGAAAAGAACCTTCCTCTAGTTTCATGTTATTTCGATGCAGAACTAAAACTGAGACCCTGTCTGCAATTGATAATTACTGCCCTGGTGACAATATCTGCCTGAATTCCATTGTTTCCTGCTGTGACCTTCTACAGTTTTGAATAGTCATGGTGCATTCAAAGCCAAAGGGTGAGGAAACAACTTCCTTTCACATCCTTAGGCTTTCTGATAAATCCACTTGTAAAAACAGAGTTTCACAAGTTCTCTTCCTCCACCTGCAAGAGACATAACCTTAAACATATACTATCATACTTCAAACTACTGCCCAAGATGCCTACTCAGTTTAGAACATCCAAGAATGATCTTTTCACCTTAACAGAGGCACTACAATCTGCCAACAGGGAAAGAGCACAAATGTTTCATGTATGGGCCTTCAGGATAGTGAGCAACTATGGAAAAATGTATTCAGTTCTTGAGGTCCACAGGAAACAGGAACATAAGGTTGGCTATGAGATAACATGAAATGTGTCTGGAAGTAGCTTTGGTCTATAGGAAAAGCACAATGCTGCTGGCTCACTATATTTGACAGTTTCTAAGTTCACTTTTTATCTGCTCAGTTGATGACAAAAGATCTGTCATTCCTTCATCAAATTTCTTTGAATCAATATCTGAATAGGTTAAGACAATTCTAAGGAAAACAAACAAACAAACAAACCAGAACACAATAATGGTTTTCTTTGGTTTACTGAATAATTTAGCCGTGATTTTTCTTTCATATGTACCTCTTAAATGAAACTAAGTAGTAATTGTTTCTCAGGAAGTGGGTGAGAGACTGAACATAAAAAGAGAGTTCTCCCAGACATATTCCATAGAAATAGCAAATAACAAGATTTTTATTCAGTATCTGAGTTGTATGTGAACCTCTCCACAAAATATATTTGCAAATTAAAACAACTTAGTTTGACTTGGAGATACTAATCTAGTAAACACACATATATAGATTAATTTTCAAATTCCTGAATAAGATTTTTCCAAATTTTTTATAACTTTTGTTTATATTATTAGAGGAAATTCTGTCAGCATAAAATGTTATTGCCAATTATTTAATTATGTTTAGCTAAATTAGTGAATTAATGCATTATCTTGATTTATGAAACTACTCTTTCAGATCTTCCAAGATCTTAAAACTAAAAAACCATTTGTATTAGGTCAGACCAAAGGACTGTCATCCAATATGTGCCTCCAAACCATTTCCCTAGGGAATAGCACATGAAGGACATGACAAAAGTTTCTTATACTGTTTTCCACCAGTAAGTGACTCAGGGACTTCTCAAGATTGTATAATTGCATACATTTTTAATAGATTTTCTTCCATGAACTTAAATAGTCACTTTTAATTTATACATCCTGCAGCAAGAAGCTCCACAACTTATTTATATGCTGTATCAAAAGCAACCTCCTTTTGTTTGTCTTGATCTTCCTTCCTCCTAATTTAATTAAATGACACTTCAAATGAAAAGCAAACCTGCATACTTTATTATGTGTTTAATCAATAAACTTCTCTTCCAAAGAAGAGAATATGATTTTATTTTACTCAAAAGTGAGTGTGGTGCTGAAAACGCTTTCTTTTTTCTTAAAATTACCCTGCCTTTGAGGATCCTGCTGATTACATGGGGGAGGAGTTCAGACCTTGTCCTTCTCACAAAGCTTAGACTGGTTATGATGGTGCTGCTTACTCTGTGAAATTGAATCTTGTCAGCACAGAATTGAACTGAGATCGCTTCTTCAAATGGGCTTTAACAACTGGTCTGACAAGAGAGCAGGTTGGAATGCGCTGTTGACAAAATTCTTTTAAAAATATCATAGGATTGTTACACATGTTTACAGTTACTGTGCAGTTGATGTGAATGTGCAGACATATAGATAAGAAAAGGTACTGCTGAATGACAAGACACTGCTCTTAAAGATGGGTTTCTAGAGTCCAGTCAAAGCAACACTATGTCATCGCAGAAGAAAAACAGCACATGAACTGCTGCTATATCTTTTTCTCAAAAACCCTCCATAGAAAAAGGAAAAGTGAGATACATTGTAAACAATATGCATGGAATAAATGGAAATCATTAACTCAAGAGTACAAGAGTTTATGGAATTACAGAGAAAAAAAGCATATGTTCTGCTAATAATTTCAGTGACAATATAATTTCTTGGTGCAATCTCCAACAGCTGTTCCATTACTGCTAGAAATAAGAGGAAGGTGCTTTGTTACTCAGATTTTTTTCAGAATTATGTTTTGCTTCGAACATTTGATTTAGAGAATTATAAAATCAGCCTCCTACTCCAGCCCAGCTGAGTATATTTCTACAATTCTCTCTTTATTTTCCAATAAAATTTTTTGTCCTTTGACTGTTTTATCACAGAATCACAGAGTATGCTGAGTTGGAAGGGACCTCTAAGGATCATCAAATCCAACTCCTGGCCCTGCACAGGACCATCACCAAGAGTCACACCATGTGCCTCAGAGTACCATGCAAAGACTTCTTGAATTCTTTCAGGCTTAGTGCTGTGACTACTTCCCTGGGGAGCCTATTCCAGTGCCCAACATCCTTTGGGTAAAAGACCTTTTTCTAATATCCAACCTAAAACCTTCCCTGACACAACTTCAGGCCATTCCCTCAAGTCCTGTTACAGAGAAGAGATCAATGCCTGCCCTTCCTCTTCTGTTCACGAGGAAGTTGTGACTGCAATGAGGTCTCCCCTCAGTCTCCTCTTCTCTAGACTGAACAAACCAAATGCCCTCGATAGACTTCCCTGTCAGTTGTGTCCAGTCTGCATATCAAGCCCTCTATTCCCCTTAGAAGGGAGTCTCCTATTACAACTACCCTTTTTTTCCTATTAACAGAGGAGGTCTTGATGCAGGGTACAGGTGGTGCTGATTTAGGAGTCCCCACTACCCCAGAAGGACCATCATCCGCCTCATTAGTTGCCTGGCCTTCTAGTTCCAGAGCCTCACACCTGTTGTAGAAGGTGTCAGTCCTACATGTCAAATTCTGAGAAGGAGGAGGAACCTTCCTGCAGGTACATGCAGTGTAGGAATACCCACAGCAGGAGTGGGCCAAGTTGTTTACTCTGTCTAAGTCAGGAAGACTAACGAGTAGTAGTAATTATGCAGCTAGTGATTTCAGCTGGAATTATTCAATATTAGGTAAGGCATCCTGACTGTGTATGAGGAAATCACAGCACAACCACCTTTCTGTAAAGTATTTAATATTTTCATTAAATTTTTTCATAGAGATTCCCCATACTTTCATGATCCTCAGCAAATACGCTTTACTGTTTAAGAAAGCTATATACAAGCAAAATAACTGTAGTAGAAGATCTGAAATTTTGTTCTAAACCTAGAGAAACAGAGTGAAGAAATCTTTACTTACCACACTGTAAAGAGAAAGACGTGACTAATATGGAACCAGCACAAGAGGGGAATCAAACTTACAACAGTTTCTTCCACTCCTAAAGGTATTTGAAAATATCTTACGTTTTGATCAGAGTAGGTGTGTTTGTCAGAATGAAACAAATTGAAGATCCAGCAGAGGACAATAAAGATGATTAAGGGACTGGAGCACCTTTTTTATGAGGAAAGAATGAGGGAGGGAGTTGGGTCTATTCAGCCTTGAGAAGAGACAACTGAGAGGGAACCACAACGACGTACAGAAGTATCTGAAAGCAGATGTCAAGTGGAAGGAACTAGGCTCTTCTTGGTGGTGCTAAGCAACAGCACAAGAGGCAGTGGGCAGAAACTGATGTACAGGAAATGATGCTCTATGATGGCCCTGCTTCAGCAGGAAGGTTGTACCAGATAACCCACTGTGATCTCTCCCAACCTTACCCATTCTGTGATTCTGTGATTCTGTGAACTTGAAGAAATCAGTGTACTTCACAGCATTCTTTTCTAAACTCTCTAAAATTATTCGTCACAAGTCGCATAACTCCATCAGAGTAAAAACACAAAACAAATTCTTTATAAAAGTAGACATTGTGAGTTGTAAAATTAAAACTATTCAGGATAATTTTTGTGATTATTGGAGTCAATAAGCAAACCCTTTTCTATTAGAGAAAAGATTATATTGTACTCATTTTTTTTTTGTGTTGATGATAGGTGACCGTGAGGGTGCTCCTTGTCACCTGCTGCGATCATAAAATGATGGTGAATCACCTCTTACACAGCTCAACATCCTCATTAAGCATCCTATACCTGCAACCTTCACAACACGTACCCAGTCAGTAGGTAGCAGAAATGAAAATTCTGCCCTAATGTACTTCCTTTGCAAGGCAATAGAACCAGGATACTTTGTTAAGTGAAACCAATAATCAGTTATATTCAGTTTGAGAGCTCAGATTTGCAGCACTTGCCTCACTTTACCTGATCCTGTAAAGAATCCATTTGTGATACAATCAAGTAGCAAAGGAAGGCTTGAAATATAATTACCAGTCCATTATATAGCTGGTGTACAAGAAAAGACTGAAAGACAGATGTACATAAACTGAAGAAAATGGCAGGGCTGTCAGTAAATTGTGAAATTAACAGAAACAGTAATCTGTGACTAGAAAGGCTATTCTCTGGACTCCCTAGTATATAACCCTCTTTTCCTTTTAAGAAATAGCACTAGGGAAATCAGTTGATTTCATATTGAACATATATTACAAAGTCATTACTCTCATGGAAATTGGCAGTTTTCCTTATCTCCAATATTGCTGTCAAATACTGTGATTTAGCATTTTTTCAGTTTTCTTCATAAGGACTATCTAATTCTTACTTCCATTCAAAATATTCTAGCCCACTCCTTTTTACTCTTGTTACTGAAAAAAGACTAACTGCACATAATAAATAGTCAATATTTTAAGAATATAGTGTGATTTTAGCTGTTAGTATATAAACTTGCAAAAGGAGATCCTTGTAGACAGAAACACTATCAATTGGTACAAAATAATCAGTTGTACTATATTACTTCTCTTATATGTACCATGTTCCCTTTAACTTTAAAATCAATCTTTATTATTTTTTCTTCATTTTAGAGATATTTTAATCCTACTCAATGCCCCTATTACAGATCATGATGTTGCAAAGATATCTTGTATCTACAGAGCAAATCTGAAACAGGAAAATCTTCATGTTAGTTAATAATGAGCATGAATCTATACATAAAGTTTGGGTTTATTTTGATTGCAATACATTTCAAGGCTGAAAATAAATGCTGTTTGTCATTAATTTTGTCTTCCTGCATTTTACAAATATTTTTTTTACTTCTTTAAAGGTAACATCAAGGTTGTTGTCTTAAAGGTGCAAAGATCTTGTACGAGCCCAGAAGGTCCATCACTTAAAGGATGCCCATCAGTTAGACAGTGATTCATACAGAACATACAAAGTAGTCCAGATAAATAAACAATTCATGGGCTAGAAATATGTATGTTCCCTATGCTGAGAAATTAACCCGAGCATTTGTGCAACTAACCTATTTAATGATAAATATCATTCTGCCATTCATAGCAAACACACTTTGTTCTGCTGCAGTTTTGTCTCCTTATTGCAATTAGTAGATGATTAGGGAAAAGATATAGCAAACACAAAATTTCCAAGTAACTCAAGGACACTTTTAATTTTATGAATAATAACTTATGTAAATTGGTTAAATGAGAGACTATGCTGTCAAGGTTTTTCATATTACCCACTTCTCTATTTACATGGCAGATGGTTCAAACTTGTTATTAGCATATTAGTGGAAAGATAGAAAGAAAGAAAATTTAAATATCTGTGAATCCCCAGAAGGGAGCAATAACAGATTTCAAGAGGATGCTTTTTGAGAATTTATAAACTCAACTAAAATCTATAATGCAAGGACTGATGTTATTTTCATCTGAACAATAATTTATCCAATTTCAAACACATCTAATGGATCTTTAAAGTACGAAGTAAAACAGCATTTCGATAGGTAAAACCAGACTACTTATCTTTTCAGTTAATTAAAACCATCTATTCTTAGTCTGACACAGTTTCTTTTTTTTAATTCACTGATCAAATTGAAGAAAATCAGGAAAATCACATTAAATCCAGAGTATCTTTTATTTGAAAATATTTTAAAATATTTTAAAAATCCACACTGATATATAACTATACTCCAGATCTTTTTCTTCCAAGAGCTTGTCTGTGTTTCTGACAGTCCAAAGGCACTGGAACACACACACAGCACTCAGAAACTGGTAACCAGTCTATAGTCAAATGCTAAGGGTTTGCACTTTATTGCCAATCAAAACTGATTGAGATTTCAGTATATGTGCAGCTTTATATTCCTAAACTCTCCTTATCATCAGTGTCCACCTTTTCCTTGGAGATTTTCCATAGTTCATAAATTTTATTTGTTATCCAGGTATCAATGTGTAACCATTGTCCAGGAGGACCTCTTCACCTGTGACTAATTTTACAAATAATGAAGTCCATTGGGCATTTTAAAGCAGAATATAATGCTTTTGTAGACAGTAACCAGAATGTGCTACTAATTGCCTTAGTTCTTAACTAAAAATAAACATTTTATGCTTTTTATTAAAGAATGTGCTACTGAAGGAAATGGGTTAAGATTCCAGTCACAGTGCATGGCTACTTTGCCAACTAAAAGTCAGTTGAGGGTTTGTGTGGTTTTTTTCATATACTTTTTTATTCTGTGGAATTCAGGACTTTGTGTAGAAAGCATCATTCTGCCAAGGTTGGTTTACTCTAAAATATTCTGGGCAGGATCTTAATATTACAGTATAGTCATCCATTTTATGTCTGCCAAAAGAACAAGAAACTTTAGGAAGTTTAATAGTCTAATTGAAGAAAATATTTTAATGACAAGAATCTTACATGTGAAAATATGCATTTATGTTACACCTTCATTTTCAGTGACATAACTTTTTTTAAGTAGGTTTCCATCATATTCTCTGTTGTGGTCTTAAAATACCACAGATGCTTTCTTGGTACCTACATTAATTTCCATAAATATTATAATGACACAAGCCAATGAAGTTATAACAGGAAATATTAACTTCATTTTTTGGTAACTTAAGACAAAAAATTTATTGTTGGTGAGTACTCTGAGATAGATAGGATAGAATTCTAAATAAATCCCTAAATAAAAGAAGCTGAGGAGTACTAGCAAAATTGTTTCATATATCATTGAAGATGTAATAATCAAAAATACCCTTTCTATAAAAAAAAAAAAGTACTTTTTTTTAAGTGCTTCCATGAAAATAGTTTTAATGGACTTATTGAGACAAAACATATTCTGTAGGCAATTAGTATAGATAAATTAAATTGCTAATTGCAATTAATAAATGCTAACTTGTCTTTTTTTGGTCCCCATTTTCTTTTAATTTCATTTTAATATATATTTATTAGAAATAGCTATTTAACATCCTCACTTATATTTTAAAGATTTTTTATTTTTTTTTTAAATCAGTAGATACATTCCTACTCTGGTGAAAAAAAAGGAAATCTGGAAGTCTGGGAAACAGGCCTGGTCATTAAAAATATGTCATTGACAAATACCAACTGATTAATTTCAAAAGGAGTCAAAATCTACCCAGACTCTCAACTTTTAGCCTGGAAAGATACAAGCTATGAGATAACACAGAATACCCCCATCCATTATGGATCTCAATCAATGGAGAGTTTAATATATGCATGAATCATTCTCATAGAAATGTCATTCACATTTAGGAAATTGAATTGATTTTATCCTTGTCTTGCATGTTACTAGGTAAGAGCTTTTAACAGGCACTGCAGGATTCTATATTTTTATGAGATATTATTAAACTATTAAATGGGCACAGCAATAGGAATTTCACCTTGCCCTTGAGTACTAATAGCTATTGTTAATTTCCAAAGTAATTTTTCACAGCTTGGTTCTGGGCTAAAAAAAAAGAAAAAGGAAAGTTCATTGAGTAAGGAGGACTCTGTCAATAAAAGACATCCTTTATGTACCTAAAAAGAGCATCAACAACTGAAATATTTCCCTGATCATTTAGGAATCACAGAGACAACTGCCTCAGGTGTTGTCTAGAACTAGTACTAGTACTAGTAAACAAGTTCTCCTTTATGCTTCAGTTATCCGTGGGAAGAAAAAAACCTTGCATAAAATAATAGAAAATATAATGCAAATCTTTATAAAACCTTGGTATACTTTTTATGTCACTACTATCCATGTCCAATTGATACAAGAAAGGCTTAC
>NW_020956571.1:32741-34091 GCF_003031625.1 Empidonax traillii
GTGTTGTCTAGAACTAGTACTAGTACTAGTAAACAAGTTCTCCTTTATGCTTCAGTTATCCGTGGGAAGAAAAAAACCTTGCATAAAATAATAGAAAATATAATGCAAATCTTTATAAAACCTTGGTATACTTTTTATGTCACTACTATCCATGTCCAATTGATACAAGAAAGGCTTACAGAGATTACAGTGAAAGATAACATTGGCTCTTCAAGTTTTGCTTATTTAATTTAGATTGTAATGTTGTGGTCTTTCTTCATGACTGATCAGACAGTTTATGTTTAAACTAAGGTTTTTAACTAAATTTTAAATGCTCGGTTTTTTCATGTCCTTTGACCCTTCTTGGTCCTTCTCAGTGTTCTCCAGTTATCAAAGTTTTGATCAGACTTATTTAAAGTTGCATGTATTCTCTGTGCTGCAAATGGTCTGTGAGTTACCTGAGCTCACTGTACAATTTCTCTAGTAGACAGCCAGTGTCTGAGAGGTGACTATTGGAGCAGAGATGGCTGGACCTACGTGAGACACCGAATTATTATATTAATTATTGGCTCAAGTGTGTGTATGTGGGGGGAACGTACAGGTTGAATTTCACAAAGGGGAGGTGATGCCCTGTTCCATACCCCTTGGAGCCTCCTTGGGCAGCCCCCGAGCAGCTGTCAGTCACTCTCACACTGGGAGCACTGCCCCAGACCCCCTAACCCAGACCCAGAATGGCTCAAGTGCCTGGGGGTGGAGGGTGGGCACACGTGGCCAGAGCAAACAAAAGCAGCACCATGTGGCCATTGTGTAGTTGCACACTACCATCTGGGCATGTGGAAGCTGGACTTGCCTGGGACTCAAGGTAGTAGCTATGATTCTCTCTTTTTCTCTCTCTTTTTTTACTTCTTCTCCTCCTCCTAATCTCCTTTCTTGATATTTTGGATAACTTACAGCCAGATGGGTTGGATTTTCCTAAATTGTATGGCTTAGGATGTGCTCAGTCAGTGCTTTGTGGAATGCTTTATTTTGGTAGAATGCTTAGAAGAGGTTGTGGAAAGAAAATGAAAACCAGAAAAATGAAGTGATGCTGTGATGGACTGGAAGTTTTACTCTGAAAAACATTTTCTAGTGATACTAAACATTTAAAGGAAAAAATAATTTTAACTATTTTTTCTCATTGTACTTCTTCTCAGTGTTTGTTCTAGGAAATGAGCCTGTCAGAAATGCTTCCAGATCAATTGAACTGAAACACATTTGTATGCAAAACTTCATTCTACTAGTTATGCTCATCTGGCTTAGCATACAATATGCCACCAAGTAAAACAGCATGCATTTGGAACACACACACACACACACAAAAAAAAAAAAAAA
>NW_020956571.1:35395-89189 GCF_003031625.1 Empidonax traillii
TCAGGAAAGATATCTTTTTGTATAAATTTCTCACCAGTAAACATACGTACCATCTTACCCCTGCATTTTCAGTAACAGTTGTTTCTGAAAAACACCACTTAGTTTGTGACAAGGTTTTGAGTACATTTCTTGGCATTTTTTGCCTTTAGAAATTTACAAAAAATGACATGTGCTTCCCTAAAAAAAGAACTTACACCAGGCTAGTTTTGATTTAATGCAAAGAGTCATCCAAAAATCTAGAAACAAAAAAAGCCACAAGTCTTTGTGTTGGGGAATTTGAGATTGCTGTTTCTGCTTTGTGAGCTGCAGACATTTCTGAGTCTTGCTACAGATCAAGTGTATGAATAATTTAAGACTAAAACACAACAGGCTCCCTGAACTACACCCAGACATCAACAGTTATTCTGAGCCATGCTGACAACACCCACAGCTTGATGCTCTATTTAGTCAGCATGACTACTAGGTCACCTGTGTAGGTGGTGGCTGAGTTGTTCAGACAAGGCATCATCTAGGACTGCCAAAAACTGACTCTTCATTGTTTGTACCCGAACATGAACTTAGAACCGAGAGATTTCAAGGACAGCTTCAGAGAAAACAGACTTTACAGTCGCAGATCAAAAAGTACCTTATGTAAAATTGTAAATGCATGACACAAGTAATAAAGAATAACACATTACAAATAAAGCATGAAGAATTTATGTATGAAACAAATACATCTCGTTTGTACCCCAAGATAAGTGATCACAAGATAATTCTACAGTAGAAATCTCTTATATATGGACAGCCACTAGGGAAGAAGGTCAACCTTGGTTACCTTTTCTGGAAGCAGACAGTCAAGATTTCAAAACATCTGCAGATAGGAATCTCCAAAGGCACACCAGCTCAGAAAAAGAAAAGGATCCCACATCAGAACAGAACTACTTGTTTAGTACCTTACTTGTTGTTATAAACCTATAATTGTAAAAACAGATAGGTTTACTGTATCACCTGAAGTCAAACTTGCTTTCATACACTTGCCCCATGGAAGTTACAGCTATCTTTCTGTTTTGGTATTTCTCACTTTTGAATCTTCTTGTTTTCCTGTTTACTAGTTGTTTCCTTCTATTTCTTTAGCCTAAATTACCTAAAAATAAAACCCAGGCAGTTATGGTTTTCTTATATTCTTAGAAGTCTGTATCACTTTCAACCTTTCTACTTAGTTTTGCATTATCTTAAACATGGAGGTCAAAGCCAAGGTTACAAACCAATCCACACTACAGAGCCGATGAAGAGAGTGCCTACTGCTACTGTGGGTATTCAACATCAGCACCTCCTCCAGCAGACTCTCTTTTAGACAGTAAATGCTGGTTTACTGCCCAGTGGAGGAGCTTGGGGCTTGACTCCTGTAATAAATCACAACTAATTATGCTCATACATAGAGCATGAAATTAGCTACTCATCTCATGCCTGTGACATCTATTAATCTATGTGTTGGTTTATTACTCACATTCTGATATTTATGAAGCAAGAGAGCTTTTCCCTACAGTAGTACTGAACAGCTGTTCCTTAATTCCCAACGTGAGATCTTCCAAACTCCTTAATCAAAGGAGACTTTGGAGCCCCTTCACAGCGCCAGTGGGACCAGCAGATATCCCAGCCCAGGCAAGAGATTTAGTGGGTCAGTGTTTAAACAGCTCAAAATCAGACAGCGTAGGTACTGTATAGGTTAAGTAATTGTGCCTCAAGACATAGTAAAAAACTTATTATCAGCTTACAGTGAGCAACTCACTATTGCACTTACATGAATCTGTATTTCTCAATGTTACTCTCCTCATGAGTATATATTACAGTTTTAGGATTCACTTCTCATGGGTAACGAAAATTCCACGGTACTCACTGTCATCAAAAGCAACTGTGAAATGGCACCACCTTTGCCAGGTATCCTATTCAACATTTTATCAAATTACATTCCCAGAATACATCCTACTGAACAATTATATACCAAATATATAAGCAGTGGTAGAGGTGGTAGCATGTCAGTTTTTATGCATCTAAATTCTTCAGTAGTTACTGATGCTTTGAATGCCAAAAATTCACATTCATATAATGTCCTACAAAATATTCAAGGTCCCTAAGTGGGTTGTGATAATGATGGTAGTAAATCAGCCTTTCCTGCACCTCCTGCAGCTGTGCCTCTGATTCCTCACTGCTTCATGACAGCTGAAGAGTGAGAGAAGACAAGGGGCATGAGCAAAGAAGTCTTACCAGTCAGATACACTTTGGGATGAAGATGCATGAAGAAAGAGGCAAAAAAGCCTCCTGGTATGAGTCACTGTTAAGAAACCATGAAAACCTTATCCGCATGCAATGTATAATCTACAACACAACAAACTTCAAACGTGTTTGGAGAAGGGGATATCATGATTAATCCCACACATTTTGAGTCAGCAAATGAATTGAGAATTACCTTCTGCAAAACATTTTAGCCTTTTTGAAAAAGCTACTGAGATCCTGACTGCTCTGCTTGCACCTACGAAGTCTGAGGTTTATTTCAGGAATGCAGGCGAGGCTGGGGAGAGGCCAGCGACTGCCCCGTGTTGGACACAGCTGCTTCCAGACAACGCCACAACTCAGTCCCTCAGCCAAGCTGGTGGCAACTCTGTGAGGAAAAGGGGGTGTTCCATGGCACAGCGGATAATCTCTGGTGCCTGTGGAGAGCCCACATTGGAGCAGAGGAAAAGCGTGAGAAAGGAGCAGCAGAGAGGAACATCTGTGTCCTCTTGGCAACCCTGACACCCCCCTACCCATGTCCTCACTCAACGCAATGTGACCTATAGTGCCAGTAATGGGCAGGAAGAGGTCTGGAGTGAAAAAATGGAATTTCACGAGTTCTCTTGCTCCTGATCTTCCTATTTTTCCCTCTTCCCATCCCACTCCCAGAGGAGGAGGAGAGTGAACAGCTGTGTGTGAGCTTGGCTGCCAGCTGGGGCCACCCCAGCAGCTCTGGTAATAGCTGACACTGCTGCTTCCAAATAAGCTTTAGCTGATCCAAGGGCAAGTTGCCACCAGATTTACTGCCCAACTGTGTATTCCTGCCCCTTTCCTTGGGCTGGGGCCAGGTGTCACTGGGGACAGAGAGGTTCATCAGCCCTAGAGAAGATCTGATGATCCTTGAGCAGATCACCTGGCTGTGCCTGTGGAAGTGGGCAGGAGGGAAGCAGTTTGACCAGTTTATGCAAGTGGAGGGTGCTGTTGAAGGGTCCCATCCACTCCCCTTCCTTCCTGATTCATCTCACTTTTTCTAATCCATATTTCAATGCTCTTATTAAATACGTAATAAATATAACCAAGGAAATTTTCTGTTTTAAAAAGTTTCAAACACATGGAAAATGTGTTTTCCAGTATATGGAGTTATATTTCAAAGTGTTAATTAAGAAGAGTTGAAATTGTAACTTTTTAAAATAATAAATTATATTTAAAATCTGAGATATTTTACCATACAAATCTTTTTCCTGCAATTCCTGTGAATAAGAAAAATTCATGTAAAATGAAGATGCAAATAAATATAGCTGAGAAAAACATTAGTGATAAATATGTAATACACATTATCTACAGTTGTCCTCCCACTACTTCAAATAAATGTTACAGCTCTCTTTCTGGTTTCCCCTATTATTCCCTGATCAAAGTAATAGAAATTCTGCTCATTTTGTAATTTCTTTGATGATTTTCTGTAGCCTTAAGCTGTTCACCAGAGAAGATTGCAACATGCAGGCCCAAGTCACTAGAGAATTTCAGAACATGTCTAATTTTATGAATTATCATATCACAACAGAGGAAGCTGCACACATGCTTAAAATTTCAAAAGCACTTTGCTTTTTTGTCTCATCCAAAATATATCCAGAGAGGGTCACTAAAAGGAATGTAGCTTGCTCATTATCTGCAAATTTCAGAAGCTTACTATTTCTTTAGTAATTAAAACAAAAATAAAATTACTGTGTTTATGAACAACTGGTTCTCCTTAAGGCATCTGTGCCACATGCTAGTAGGAAAAAAAAAAGCAGTAACTAAGGTCCCATTGCTTGTTATATGGTTATCTATTCCCTTTGATATTAGCCACTAGAAAATAGTCTAACATATTGCAGTAAAATCAATTTAACTATGTAAAATAATTTTTTCAGTTGATTCTGTATACATTTTACATTTCTCCCTAGCCTTTCAGTTCCACCGAAGCATGAATGTTATTTTGCCTGTATAATTGAGAACTCTTATTCTAAAACAAAGTTCATTGAATTGGTACCCAAGTGTAAATGTAATTAGTAACACAACTATTATAACGTCAAGAACATCTGTGCATAGTGCAAAAGGTTTATTGATGGCATTTATTGCATTTTTAGTCTGTACATAACTAAAGATAAAGCACTTGACAAGGTTTTTCCATGTACTATTTTTAGACATTTCATTACTATATCAAATCAACACTAATTATAGTACACAAAAAAAGCACTAAATTATGTCTGCAAGGGCACCTCCAAGTCTTTTTTTTTTCATTTGATAATTTAGCAAGGAGGATTTTCTAATTGCAATTGCATTGTTTAAAAGAAAGTAGGTGGCTCTGATGAGTTATTCACTTGTGAAGATTTCCTCAGAAGGTACTCTTTCCCACATTAAGGCGTAACCCAGAAAGATATGGCTGAGATATTATTTCACACCTGTGTACCATGCAGGGCAACAAACCATTAAACTACTTCTGCTGAAAAATACCCACAAGAGTGTCACGTAAGGCATTCAGACCAAAGCATAAAATGACCTTAGAGGAGTCTGATAGCACAAGTTGTAATATTATATGATTCTTCATTTCCTAATTATTAATAACCAAATGTTTCATGATAAACACTGAGGTTTCCTCATTTACTTCATTACAAAATGAGAAAAGACCTACCCAATTCAGTAATACTTTCCAAGGATCATTAAGTGCCAAAGAAGTTCTGGAATTATTGTAAATCTTCATAATACTTCATAACCATGCCATATAATCTTCATAATATGTTATAGCTCAGTGTTATGTATTCATTATAGTGCTCAATAAACTAAACCACTGCCTGACACAATAAACCAGACACTACCTGATTTTCTTATGGTCAAAAGCCAGAGTAGTGGTCATAACCTCCATTTTTCTGTTCTTTAGTTCATGCTCCATCATACAAGACTTTATATATTCAAAAGTAATCTAGGACACAAGACTTATTGATTGACGCACATTTCATTAACCAGATGATGATGAATTTAAGGCACATCTCTATTTTTGCTTCAGGAATAGGAGACAGACAGTATACCTGCATTTGGTATAGATTTTTTCTGGTTGTGATTCAAAAAGGAAATCTTTAAATTCTGGTAGTTCACTTGGTAGCTGCATTTTGGGGGTTTGCTGGAGTATGTTCACTTGGTTGGAATTTTTCCCTTTTACCTTTTAAACTGTCATGTTTAAGATGTCTTGAGAGGTGGATCCATGCAAACCTCATGAGACTCAATGAGGCCAAGAGCACAGTCCTATATTTGGATCAGAACAATCTCAAGCAGAAATACAGGATAGGTAGCAAATGGATTGAGAGTAGTCCTGAGAAGAAAGACTTAGGGGTGCTGGTGTCATGAGCAAGCAATGTGCACTTGCAGCCCAGGAAGCCAGGAGCACCTCTGCTGTGAAGATAGGCTGAGAGCTGTTGTTATTCAACCTGGAGAAGAGAAAGCTCTGGGGAGTCCTTACTGTGGCCTTTCAGTATGTGAAGGGGGCTTATACGAAAGATGTAAAAAAACTTATAACAAGGTCCTGTGGTGACAGGACAAGGGGTAATGGCTTTAAAGGGTAAGTTTAGACTAGGGATTAGATAAAAATTCTTTACAATGAGGTTGGTGGGGCATAGGTTGCCCAGAGAAGCTGTGGATGCCACATCCTTGGAAGTGTTCAAGGCCAGGTTGGATGGGGTCCTAAACAACCGGGGTTAGTGGAATGTGTCCCTGCCCATGGCAGGGGGGGTTGGGACTAGACTATCTTTAAGGTCACTTCCAACTCAAACCACTCTATGATTCTGTGGAGGTTTGGCAGCCCTTGAGGAACTACTGATGATTTTAAAGTGGTCCAGAAATTGAAATCTGGTACAAAAATACCTACAAAGCAAATACCTCTAAAACATGAAAAAGAGCATAATTGTTTTAGCAATGCAGTACATTTGATCAGTTCGTACTAAAAAATATCCACAGTTCAGTCTTTGACCTTCAAATGCAAAGTCACTTTACTGATATTCTGAGAACCATCAGTAAGAAACATCTTCCCTGTCCTACAATCTGATACAGGAGAGGCCAGCTCATTATGTATATGCACCCAGAAGCAGTTTGACATTCTTCCTGGGAGGTCACCAAAAATAAAAGTCACTAACCTGGTATTGGAAATCCCTTCACTGGTTCTAAAACAAAATGAACACAAGTCTTGTCACAGAGGGTGTTTTCTATGCATGCCAAAGACACTCACCTGGCTGCACTAGCCACAGCATTCTTGTCCAAATACAGATGAAGTCAGATATATCATATTAGATACATAAAAAGTATGGCACACATTTTTCTCTGACATTTACAAGTGGTTCATATCCAGGAAATGACTGGGCAGTCGTGACACAGTGTGGGATTTGTACTGTAAGAAAACGGTACATTTTAACCTGAGGACATCACTTCAATATGACCACAGATTTTTAGACATTTAGTAAAAATAGGTGACAAATATGATTACATTTAGATCTCAATATATTTTTCAGTCTGAAACGAGTTCTTCTGTTGAAAATGTTTATCTGGTCAAAATTAGATTTCTGCGTTCACCAGGGCACAATAACTAATTCCTATTGTTAGGAGGTCTTATCCCTGAGGCTGATGATTTACCAAGTTTGCCCATTGTTTAATTCCTTCCTCTTTCAGAGTGGACCTGTACACAGATTGACTAGAAATGACATTCAGATACTATGGTAAGGAACACATCCAGTCCTATTTGGAACAAAGTCCTATTTTACAGTAACTTTTTAAGAACATTGAAAAACAGAGCTTGTTTATAGAATGTGAGAAAGAGAACATTCTGTGATTAGGGCATTTCAGCAGAGAGGTGGGACATCTATTCAGCTGCTCTAATTTAGATGATTCATACATAAGAGAACAGTCTCAATATGAAATAAGCAACATTTTAGAGAGAAAAAAAATGAAATGCAAACTAAAAAGGTTAGTCAACATAGATGGAATTTAACTTATTTTTGCCAGGCATAAGCTAAAATAACAGTTATTCCCTTATCCATAATTATATTCTTTACTAAGATGTTATGTCTTTCTCCCTTACTGCTTAAGGATTATTGAGTTTAATGCCTTTAATAGTTCCTAGTGCCAGTCTCTCTCTTTTAATTCCTGAGAATCAACAAAAGAAAAACATTAACACATTAATTTAAAATAAATTCATGTCTTTCCATGAGCTGCTTAATGAATAAATACAAGATTTACAAGTCCATCATCATTAGAATTCTCCTTCGGATATTCTCAGCATGCTCCTGATAAAAATGATATAACTCCTATACTCCACTGATCACAGCAAAATAGATGTATAGCCCTGCACTGAAATGCTATCTGTGCTTCTGTCACTTGTGCAAGGGATCATAATTATATGCTGCAGAAAATGAATTAATGGAATAAATGAAGGATGCAGATATCTGTCAGCCCTGACAAACAACTTTGCTGTTCAATTAGCATAACTCCATCCTTTATTAAAGAACTGAGATTACTCATCACAGTTAAACGCTTTATTTATTTAAGAGGCTCATTTATAAAACAGGCATAGAGAAGTATCAATTTATTTTCCTGAAGCCTCTTAGTGACAGAAGTTGGTGTGGTTATGTACAGAAGACAGTTTGTACATGTTTTTAATACTTTGGGCCACATCTCTAATCTACACTATTTTGTGAGCTGCCTCTTCACCCATTTACATGATGTGACATTCCCATGGCAACTACTGTAACTGCCAACATGGAAAAATACTAGTGGCATATTTAATGCATTTTAACTTAGCAGTAAGCACATCATCCCTTTTGTGGGCGAAATGCAGACAAAGCAGCTGGAGCTTGCGGTGAGGAGCCACGGAACGTAGCAGAGTCTGCATGGAAGGAGCAGACAGAAGCACCCCATGACTATTCAAAGTCTCCAAACTCACTAGCAGGTTTTCTGAGTACTCTGTGCTGCAAAGCTTTGTAAAATGCCACTAGCAGATGGTTCCTAGAAAGAAGGACTTGAGGATAATTATAAGCTTGGTGTGGATATTCACATGGGTTTTGGCGAGGGAGCGCTGCAGTCTGAGAGCATGCAGAGTGCAGCTCACAGGAGAGGGCTCCACACATAGAAATTCTCCCCAGCCTGGAAACCTCCTGTCTCTGCTGCACATCACAGAAGTTGCTTCATGCAAAATGGATTTGAAGCACCACTCCTCAAAGTGAAGAACAGATTAAAAAAAAAAAAAAAAAAAAAAAAAAAAAAAAAAAAAAAAAAAAAAAAAAAAAAAAAAAAAAAAAAAAAAAAAAAAAAAAAAAAAAAAAAAAAAAAAAAAAAAAAAAAAAAAAAAAAAAAAAAAAAAAAAAAAAAAAAAAAAGTTTGTCCCTCTGGGAAAGACAGAAAAAAGTATATGAGATAAACATGACCTTCCATAATTTAAGAATCAGAAGTTGAAAAGACTCCAGTGCAACCATGATAATCTTGTCTTATTGACATATCTCCAGGACTGCAATTTGTGTCTGTCAGTACAAAACACAGTAGAGGAGAAAAAAATAAAACCAAAACAAAACTGCATATTAGGTGATTTAAAATAAATCTACATGGAGGTTTCAAATAGATATCTCAGCAGAGGAAAATTATTCCTGCCCTTATTAGAAATCAATTTGGTTGAATAAATTTAAAATAATTTTTAAGCATCAATCAATAGTATAAGACTATAATGAAAAAAGGGAAAATACAGCCAAGCCTTTAATACCAGAATAATTCTCAAAGATCATCGCTTCAGAAATGTAGTGGACTGTTTCTATTTCTCTTTATCCTCTGCTGCCATCTGGTGGCCATGGAATTCAGAAGTCACATGTCCAAATGCATGAGCTGCAGAATCTGAAAAGTCAGGACCTTTAGGAAAAGGTAGACAAAATAGCCAATCTTAGGGTGATGTTTTCAGGCAAGGGACACCGACAGTAAATTAACACTCAGCAATTTTTATAAGTAAAGATCATTTTACAAACCACAGGAGAGTGGAGAATGACAGATCAGCAAGGGAAAGAATCGTTCCTTCTGTGTGAAACTTAGGTATTTATGATAAGATACTTGTGGCATTTCCCCTCCGAAGGTAATGGAGAGGCAAAGGAGAAATGGAGGCAGCTCCAACGGCATATTCTTCCATCTTAAAAAGGGATGTCTCAAGTAAATGGGATTAATCAGGATTTGGCTGTGCCTCACTCTGTCCATTGCCTACAAAGGAATCCTCTGGGCAGCTGACACTTAGATAATGTAAGTTAGAGAGCTCAATCCCACTATGAGTGACAAGCCAAAACATCAGACCTTTATGCCATTCATTTAGTAGTAAGCAAATATCAAGGAAGAGGAGACTACTCATAATGCAAAATTATTAGTATTATTTTGAGCTGTTAAAATCATGGCATTTTTTAGCATCTCTCAAACTTCAGATGGAAAAATTTCTATCTCACTTTCAAAGGAGGAACAGTTCAAAATACATGTTCAGTTAAATTGAGGCATCAAGAGTAGTATTTTCATCAGACATCAGGTCTCAGAACTCTGATAATGGAAGACAGCAAAGAGAGGTTTTCTCCAGCCTGCACTTGCAGAAAGGGATTATGCTGTACTCTGCCATGTTTATATTCAGGATCACTGTTGCAAGAGAAAAAAGGGTGGCCAATTGTCATAATTGCCTATATTTTTGGTTTAGTGTCATTGCTTTGCTTCTTTGACGTTTCAGACTGTGAAAAGTGGATGAGATCTTTAGAATAATTAATTGGCTTTTTTCTGCCAAAGGAGGATGCTGACCACTTAAATGCATAGTGAAAATACCTATGCATTTCCAGTTGTCAACCAAATTTTCTCCTCAAATCAGATACTTGCCTTCTTTGCATATGTCTGCAAATATATGTTTCAAAGACAGTAATTGTCAGTGGAAGAACAGCTAAAAGTATTTGTCCTGAAAGACACAAAAATATTTCTGTACATGGAGTGGAGAGCCTTTGGATGAAATTATTTTGATAGAGAAAAGCAGCTGTTGCTCCTGCAAATAATGAGTTGGAAGTTCATTCAGCTTCTATCACCACAGATCCAGCAACAAAAATAATTAATCAAAAAGGGGGGAAAGGAGAGTAAATGCTAGAAAAACGGATTAGTATTTTATGACTATAAGAGAAGGAGAAAACTGGATGATTCTTGCAGAGAAAAGAGATCTGTGACACCGTCTGGTCAGGAAATGGGGCCAAAGCTCGATTGGCTTAGACAAAACACCATTATTCCCCGTTCATGATGGTGGTAGCAGAGGATGAAAAACACAACTGGAACTGCATAAAACCTTCACAGTAATAAGTGTTGTGCACTATTCACATCCCCAACCATGCCAGAAAGCACTCAGATTTAGTTTCATTGGGATTCACTGATAAGAATACACCCAGTGAGTAACAGAAAACAAAACTGGTCTGGAGCATAGACAAGTCACAAGTCACTACAAGCTTGGATGAGATGCTAGGTTGATAGGAGAGGATATCCTAGCTGAGTATGTTTAATCTGTGTTCAGATTAATAATGCAACACAGCAGGAAGATTGTTTTCATGATTTACTGGCACTCTAACATATGGATGCGCAAGAATCCTGCTTTGGTAGAAATGTGTCCTACAGTCTTGGATAGAAATTTGCTTTATTTTCTTTACTCTTTCATTTTGTTGCTAGTCCTCCTTTTTCTTCTCCCCTGTGCTAAATGCTAATCTGCTCTGTGGTTCCTACTTTTGCCTATTCTCTCTTTGACCATTGTTTTTCGAGTTCAATCTACAATGGAACCATCTCTCTAACAAGGAACTTCCCTTGCTTTCTCATACTGTATAGGAGCAACTGTTCTAATATCTACCATTTAGGGAAACAAAGATTTAGCTTGGAGTTCCTTCAGAGCAGTGAAGTTTTCTCAGTCATCTTCTGAAAAGAAAATCTTCAGTCTTGATGACCTTCTGTTCATCACTTTACTCCTAGTCAGACTTCTTTAGAGAGAATCCTGATAAATGGATCAATCTGCCTAATGACTGATACCTGTTTGGGTTAGGCTGAACTGCCATTGTAGGACACATCATCTGAAAAACCCCGAAGTACTTGGAGGGACTGTGAAGGCTGATGTGGAAGAAAAAATTATCAGATGAAGCAGTAAGAAAACTTTTTCTTTGCACACCACTAGCTAAGGTTACTTTCCGCATCATATAAAAACACACCAGTTCATACAAAATAAATACTTCTGTAATCTTGTTAGTACAGAAACTCAAATGTTAAACCTAGAAATAAAATGTTTTCTTCTTCTGTGTGAGATACCTATCATTTTAAATGTTTTCGTTATTAGAACTTGATTCTATTTTTAACACTCTTTTATGTAATTTATCATACCATGTTGTGAATGCTGATTTGGGATCCTGCCGACTATGCCAATTTGTCACAACTGAGTGATTTGGATAGCTCAAAGAATCACTGTCAAAGGTATAAGCAAAAATGGAATTTTGTGATGCCTTATGAGAATAAAATGTCTCAGCAGGTTAGCTGAATTTATATAACACTGCCACAGATAATTTCTTCCTAGGAGCTTGTCACCTTTATATAAAGCAAGGAATCTGCAGGCACAAAATGAGCATGTGAACAATTTTTTTAAAGTAGTATGATTCTTCATTAAAAGATGTATATATATTTATCTCAAAAGCAAAGAATAGGATGAAAAAAATAACATCAAAGAAAAACACTCCCTGTAAAACTCTGCCCAACCTCCCTCCCTAATTTGGTTTTAATTTGTATTGTAGTTTCAGAAATTGTGTGCATTAAAAATGTACTGTTTAATGTGCAGGTTATAGGTCTATGCAACCATTTTCTGCAATAAGATCTTTGTTTTTATGATGTCACAAAATTCGTTTGTACAGCTTACTTTATTGATAGTCACCGTAACATCTGAGCGTCTCATAACCATTAAATTGTTTGGATGCACAGCTGCACAGTAGGGAAATATTATTTTTCAGGTTTTAGAGATGATGACAGAAGCAAACAGTTATCAAAGTCTTTCTTTTTCTTGTCACTACCCATCCTGTTGAATGTGGTGATTTTTCTGCTAACAGTACATTCCAAAGGGTATAATAATCAGAAAGTCTAGTTTAAATGAAAAATACAGCTTAAATAACAAAGAAGTTGTTCAAGCATACACACACAAAAAAGTCATTCCCATTAGACAGTGAAGAGGGATCGGGAGATTGGGTTAAGGTTCAAATTACTGATGGTTTAATGTGTTAATATAATATTTTTGCTCATATGTATTCAGTTTAGGGGTAAGTATGCTATTAAAGATTCAGGGCACTATACAGTTACTAAAAAGAGTCTAAGTAGGCCAAAAGAGAATTTGTAAATGTTTTTGAGCTAATGCATAAAGGTTTTAATATAAGTCTAGAAGAACGAAAGCACAGGGATCTATCTCAGTACAGATGTCATTGATATCAGCACTTTACAAAAATATTAAAAAGTCCAAATACTTCTGAAAAATATAAAAGGTAACAGCACAGAGTACAAGTCAGCTTTTTTAACTTCTGCTGATTTGATCTATGTCCAAGAAAAAATTAGACTTTAAGGACCAGACACAAACTGGAACTGCAGTTGGGAATTTAAAATTAGTCTTGCATGGACTTTGCAGTCTTCTGTGCTCAGCTGATGTCTGGCCCTAAGGGTCTGTTTCTTCTGTAAGCATTTCAGTCCACTTATCTTCTAGTTCTCCAGAATTATTCCAGTTGCACTTCAGTCTGCATAATGCTGAGCAGTTTCATGACTGCCTAATGCTTACACAAGATATCCCTCTTCTTTTTATTAGCAGAGGGACTCCTGACTGGCAATCTTAGCACAAACTTGCCCTACAAATGTCTTCATGAAGGACAGCAGCCAGGAAGGCTGGCACCTCTTTTCATCAGTGAGGTAGTGGAACAGGTTGCCCAAAAAACTGGTGGATGCCCCATTCCTGGAAGTGTTCAGGTTAGATGGGGCTCTGAGAAGCATGGTCTAGTGAAAGGTGTCCCTGCCTATGGCAGGGGCATTAAGACTAGGTGACGTTTAAGGTCGCTTCCAACCTTAACCATTATAAAATTCTTGATGTCCTTCTTTTAGCCATGCCTCAGTCTTTAGAGTATGGTATAGAAGAAATTTATCTCCATTGCCTGGAAACAGTGACAATAGGTGGTTTCCTGCATAGTCATGTGGCAACTTGGAATTCCTCTTCAAGGGACTACTGTCTGTAACAACACTCAAACCTGCTGGGGGTTAATCTGTATTTGAAGACTAAATCTCAAATGCTGCTTCATCAAATGACTTGAAGCTACTCTTAATACAGATATTGCAAAGCGCTTCCAAGCAAGCTAAACCTCGTACACGTTTCTCTGGTACATTGTATTTTACAAAGGTTATAGGAGCACTTGCAAAAAAGTTTTCCTATTAGCACCCTTATTGGGAAGAAAGGAACAGGCCTGATTGATGTGTCTGCTCCTGTATCATCCTATTAGGCATACAATACAATCTTTCTTGTAAGTCAGATGCTGTTGTAGAGAAGTCCTTTTTTTATGCTGTTAAGGAAGGAAAAGTATGTCCCTTCTCTCCAAAATTAATGGCAAGATACTAAAAATATCATATATTCACTAGTAAGTAATTCACTTCTATAGGAACATTAATTGCTCTGGAGCCTTTCAGAGAAAAAGGGTCTTCTCAGCTGGAATAAGTGCAGCATCCAACTGTCTCATATTGATCTGCATTGTCTCAATATCTAAGTGCCTCTCAATGCTATTTTTTATTCCTTATGCTTTGGGGCTGTCTCAGTAAAACCACTATTTAAGCATACTTAGTGACAACAATGCATTCAGATGGAAGGCAGTTAATTTAAAGACGTCTATGATGTCCCTTGTAAGATGTGTTTAGTAAATGGAAATGAGGACATCATCTTGCTCTAACTGCATTAAATGGAGTCACAGGACAGAAAGGGTGATACAGAGGACATTTCACCCACCAAAATATGATCAGAATGGGATACACAGCACTTGAATACGTAAACACATGACAAAAATATAGACATGTACTGAAAAAAGTGCCAGGAGAGGTAAGGAACTCTCAGAGCATGGCAATAGCTCCACTACAGGTCTGTAGCCTAAATAGGATATAAACTTCTTCCTGCAATAAAACTCCAATGTTTTTGCTTTCAAAATTTCCATATAAAATCTAAGGCTGCATACAACAGTTTTGACTTTAAAACAAGGTTCTGATGTTTCTTCATTTGTTAGCTCTCTCAGTAATGCTTGGTTAAACAGGAATAGTAAAACAAAGCAGAAACTAACAATTTCATTTCAAAGGATGTACACGTTATCAGAATGTGATGTGACACAGTGCTGTGTTCCAGTAGATGGACTGGCTAGAACATATTTTGCCTTGGGAGTTTCTAAAGTGAACAGAGAACACAGGTGTTTTCATCCGAAAAGAATTCATCCATGTATTAACTAATTCCTTCAGAAGAAAGGCAGACAGCTCTTCTGAAATGCAAACATCTGTAGAGGAGTGTCAGTTCCTACCCCATTTTTATTTTTACCTTTTTTACTAGGTAACATATACTTTATTCCTCATTTTATTTAAAGGACAGGATGTAAGTTCCTGCAAAGTTCCTATGCAAGGACAGTCAGCTATGTTGCACACAAATTATAGGTCTTATGTGCTTCCAAATCAGATGGTTTTGAGACCATATAAACGCTGTCTTTGGTTTTGGACTGTTACTACATCATACACAGCCTCTTTTGACAGACCAGTCCTGTGTTTCAGCTGGTACTGCTGAACCCAAGCTATTCTGAGAGTCTACCTTCCTGAGCACTTCCTACTTATTGATTCCTACAGCTTTAGGATTATGTGGCAGTAAACACTAGAAATGCAGGATCTGCACAGAACATCCTGAAGGGAGATGTGCACAAAATGTTGAGTCTTCACTGGCAAAAACAGAAGAAATTTAAAAGCTGCAGAAACAGATGTTTGTATGTGGTTTCATCATAGTCCCGAGTGCATCCCTGGAGTTCTCTTGAGTATCTCTTTCTCCTTGCAGTCAATATGGCTAAATATTCACACATCATATTGTTTAGTAAATAAGGACTGGCACCTCCTCTAACTTTTGTCCTTCATATAGAAGATTTTTCATGTGTTAGTAGAGAAGAAGGAGGCTGGGCTAGAGACCTCCTGTGGTCCATTCCAAGCTGAATTATCCCATGATCCTATGAATTTAGTCACGGTCAAAGACAAGTTGATGGCTTGTTCACAGGTTTTTAGATCTAGTCAGCTGTCCATTGCTACAATACTTACAGTACTGAGCAATACACACGTTCACACAACCAAGTTGTCAGATCTCAAAGAAGGTATCTGTCATAAGCACTCACCTACCCAGTATTTTAAAATTCTACTTGCCACAGATGACTGCAATAGCATACACATAATGGCATAAAAATTTGACCTCTCAATTTCTTCAATGCAAAATCTTGTGGAAGTATTTGGTATTTTGCCTTCAAAAGTATCAACCCCATAAGAACAAGTCCATTTACATTGAAATCAATGCTATTCTTGTGGCATGCTTTACCACACATTCAGCTGTGATATGTCAGTGTCACAATTCTACCAAATTTTATGATTTATTTTCCATTTGCTCCAGACAGTAAGATTATTTGTCTTTATTTTAAATACAATACACGTCTTATTTGAAACCATCTTTGAAGCTAAAATATTTTTCTGATCACTTCAAAATGAGTGAATATGAGCATCCATGAATACGTGCGTTAATAAGACAATTTATTGTGAACCTCCATCTACTCTGTCTGTTATGCAGACACACTGAACTTTTAGAGAACCACCAGAGCTACACACATCCACACAAAATATCTTAAGTATTAGGAGACTCTGGACTGGAAGGTTTCTGGCTAAAAGCTGGGTTCTGAATGAAGAAATAAAACAAAACCACAAATCAGTTGCTGCTGGTCAGTCATAAATACAAATACTTTAAAATCAAGAGATTCAATATGTCTCCAACTAAAAGGCATCAAAATCTGATTATAGAAATCAATGACCCCTTAGACTCAGACTTCTTAGTTTTATCTCATGATTTCTGCTTGAAAAGCTACACATCTTCCCAAATACAGGGTGGTGAGATAAGTAGTCACACTAAGTGAAGGGCTGGCTGTGCATGTGTGAACAAAACAGCAAGAAAAATGTTGTTTACATAAGAGGAGTGCACCAAGTTAACTATAAGAGGAAGTGGTGTGGCCCCCCGTGATATCTTTTTTTTCTTCCCTTTCTCTTTCACTCTTTGTCTCGCAACCAACTCCAGACCAGCCATGCAGCATGACCAAAGCAGGATCTAAGGAATGGTGATATTTTTGGCTCTCTTCCCTTGTTCTGCCTAGGCAAAGCACAGCTATCATATTCTACTCTGTACTGAAGTTTACTGTGGTTGTGGGCAGCATGTGTGTTGTGGTTTGTGAGTCAGCATCTATTGAGGATGTTGTTGTAGGAGCTGAGAACTTATTGAAGTGCACTGCACAAAATTAAGGGCTTGTTAATGTCCACTCTTGTGAAATGCGTGTTGTAATTATTTAAGGGCTTGAAAGCCAACACCTTTTGAATGTAAGCAGTGGACTTGTTGCTGAAGTTATGGTGACTGTATAATAAACACGTCTGTTGTCTTTGTTCAGCTTAAGAAGAATTCGTAACAAATATCATGCCCCTACCAATGAGTGTTGACAAATGCTTCTGCACTTCTGAAAGCAAACTGTACTTAAGACAATAAGAATGTCCAAACCTACAAAATGTGAGGTTTAACACTAATCAAAATATTAATAGTCCACAGTTATAGAACAACTCACAAAATCAAAAGGCTTTCCAGCAAAATAACGTTACTGGTAAAAAGAAATAATGGAATAATGACTATCTACCAAAAAGCCTGATCAGTTTTTGTGTAATATAATCTCTCACAAAATAAAGGAAGTACTTGAAGAAAAAATAGTTAAACCATAAAACTGGATTTCAAGGAAGAAAATTGTATCAAACTAATGTTTCAACATAGTCAACAAGCTGAAAAGTCTTCCCCTTCCCATATTGAGCATTGCTGACAACACAAGAGGCTGAAAAATACATCAAAGTAGCAAATTTCACTTTGCATGTTCATGAGAACTGAGCTGCTATGCAGAAATAGACCAAGTAATTTTATAACACCCGAAGAAAGACTGGATTAAAAAGTAGTATGAAAAATCTAGAGGTACCATTATCTTACGTGTTGCACAAAAAGGCAGAAAAATTCAAAAACCAATTTACTTACTACAGCTATTTACTTACTACACCAATGAGAAGCGTGAAGTGTACTAAATAACAGTTTGGAGAAGCTAAAGATTACGAATCTCCATTTTAAATTCTGTCTCCTGTTTAACTGATGGATGTGAAAGCTTGTAGAGCATCAAAGAAATTACTCCCTTTTTTTGGAGGTCAGCAGGAAGTCAGCTGGAATCTTCTAACTTCTTTGTAATCAAAATCTACAGTTCCTCCCACCACACCTCTTCTGGATTTTCATGTAGTCTCACTTCTGTAATGTTGATGCAATAAGGCCCAGGCATCAAGTTCACCTGTATTTGCTTTGGTGCCTGTGGAAGCAAATACCTGATGACGATAAAAGCAATTAAAAGAAATGTTTTTACGCATGCCTAGACTTACTGGGATCCACTGACTGTGTATTAAAGAAAAAGACAGAAATATGAGGCAAACATTATGAACTAATCTGCTTGGTAGCTTCAGCAACACAGAAGCAGGTTCTGACTTAAGAATCCATCTCTTCAGGAGATCATAAATACAAAAAATAGATAAAGAGAAAAAAATTGTGATACCTTGTTTATGTATCAGATAATTAAAAATATGTTGAATATTATAAATTATTAAGAACTCACTCTGGATTTATATATAATAATTCAAGTAATCTTTTGTTTGGTTTTGTTTTGAAATAAGGCTTTATATCAATAATTACCAATAATTACTCTGCTAACCTACCAATAAATTCTACAGGAAATAAAAATAAATACTTTCTTTAAAAAAGATATGCCAAGCTTAATCAGGGAGGAAATTTATTTTTGGAAGCATTCACAATGATATAGATACTAGTTTTCTTTTTCTTTTCTTTTCTTTTTTTTTTTTTTTAAAGATATATGTCCTAAAACTAATGTCAATTCCATGAATGTTAACAACTTGAAGGGAAATTTGCTTTCACTTAACGTAACAAATACATTACATAGCAATTGTATTGCAGAAACTGTTTCTCATCATCAGGCTTACTATTTTAATAAAGTAAAAATTCCGTTGTCATCTCTATTTTTTGTCTTTATAGGTTCTTGAAACATTTCCAGACTGCTGCTTTAGATAGTGAAATCTCTCATCCCTGCCTACCACAGGTGGTGTTTTTTTTTTCAAGCACAAGGCAGGACTGTTTACAAGCATGTTATTTATAATCTACCCATGCACATCACCATGTTAATTATTCTTTGAGGTGTATCATGTCTAATGCATGTTTGGTTTACTTCAGCTAAATGTCTCTGTCCCTTTCCAAGAAGACACAAAGCCTCCTTAGGTGGGTTACCTACATGTAAAACTGCACACACCTCCCTATTCTCAAGTGCCCATAGTACTTTTTCTGTTAAATATTTCAAAAATAAAAACCAAAACGCCCTGAAATGACACTTTGAGGAAAACATGTCTTCCAAGAGGGTGTTGAATTTGTTCTCTGTTTTTCCTCTCTTTTTAATCAAGCCAAGTATATGTCATCTTTACCTATTTAACCAATAAATAAGACTCACTGTTGGTTCTACTACTGCTGTGAGCTTGCCACTGTCACAATGAGACTATCTTGCTCCCTTTTTACCTCTGCAATGAAAGTTAAAGGAATCTTCCTTGAGGTAAGAGTCAGAAGTCCTCTTTTTACCCAGTACTGCATTCTACTTGAGAGTTATCCCTTCCAGATTTTCCTTTACCTTTGAGTTTGGGCTGTTTGTTGTTTTATTGGTTTTTATTTCTTCCTTGCTTGCTTCTGTCCAGTCCATTCCTTTTTCCTTATAATTTTTAAAAGTGCTGTGATGGTACATCAAGAACTTGTATGGATTCCATTTTCCTCTTCCAAAATACAACCCAACCTGTCTGTCAAATAATCAGATAAATCAGAGAGTTCTGTTTTCTTCTGGGATCTCATAAAGGCTGATGTTAGATTACTAATTACCCTCACTGCATCATCCACCAGACTGAGACTAGAGAGAATTTAGTTCTCTCCTGTCTAGTTGATTCAGAACAACTTCTATAGAAAGTAGGCTTTCCACTTAAACTTTAGATGTCTAGAGACTTTTGTTAATTTTCAGAGCAGTGTGTTTTTCTGAAAGCTGTCTCACTGAGCAGGGTTTTTTATTCTCTGTAGGTTCTGGAGCACTGTGTATTTTGGACACAGAGCTTTTTAGTCTGTGCAGATGGAACCAATGCTTCAGATGTTTGTGTTTATAAATAAAGCTGAACAAAGAAACAATAATACCCTTTCGGAACAGGGCTTATTAGCATTTTGATGGCTTCTTTATCCTGGGAATAGCCTTTTGCTTTTGGCTTCTTCCTTCTATTCTCCATCCTGAATCTGTCATCTTTCTACAATAATTAGAATTTATACTGAGCAATCAAGGCTTAGGTTGTCAAGGCAAAAAAAAGAGTAAAAATTAATTATAGCATGTTCTCCCTGTGGATAAGAATAGCATATATTTGCTGTATAAATCATGGGTTTAATATGTAAATTACCAGGGACATCAGATTGTGAAGAGTGCATTAAAAGCTCTAAAATTTCAGTTTTTCTAAAACCATAAATAATTTCCTGTAGGAATAATTCTAATGAGAGGAGGGGGGCAAAATCCATTTGGTTATGTGAAATAAAAATTAATAGCAATGCTTTATGACAGCAGTTAGACTTGTAAATGAGTGAAAGCAGAATTCACCAAGCCACCATCATGACAAGAATGCAACCTAATAAATAATAAAAACTCTTGGATTCCTGATTCCAACTATATGATATATGGCTCTAAAAGCAATACTAAATCTATGACGTCAGTAGAGTTGATGCTATTCAGTATCTTTAGAAGCAGTGGCCATTGTTAAGTATTTTTGCCTCTCATTATTCTATTTTATTCAGTCCAGAAAAAATTATTTTAAGGAATGAATTTAGACTTACATGTGTCATCCTTTAATAAAGAAAATATACTTATTTTAACAGCTCAAAATGGGTTAACAGGTGTTAGAGGCAGAATAACTAGGGCAAAATCAAGTGTTTTCAAGCAAAAGTCAGGAATTCCAAAGTCACACCACATTTAGAAAAAGCACAATCCTAGAAGGAACAATACTAAACCTCAGATTTTTATTGTTGTATTTTTTTAAGGTTCCAAATGCAGCTACTCTGACACAGCAGATAGAGAGCTTCTGAGTTTTCCCTTGTAGTATACTCCATATGATTTTCAGTAACAGATGGCACTTTGCTGAAAATTGAAATAGCTAAAACAGTGAAAATGCAGCATAATTCACACCATTTTGAAGCCCTACTCTCACACCTTGCTTCTGAATTTACTGGTTCCCCAAACCCTCAGGTCTGGTGAACAGAGTAAAATAGATTTCTACAAAATACTAATAAAACAAATAAATGTATTCTAGGAAATGGAACTCTGGGTTTCTAATCTCAGGGCTACTATTTATCTCTGCTACAACTCCAGGCAAGCAGGCTCTTCTTACAGAGCTCTGAGGAGCAGGGGAAGCCAAGGGAGATGGTGAAATACTGATTTTGACTACCTTACTTGTTCTTTTTAATGAAGTTATTGATTGACGTGGTTCAGTGCTTTAAAGCTCTGCTCTATCACACACAGTGTTTTTCTCCTAACAGAAGACAGTGATTATGCTTTACCTTTTTTTTTTTTTTTTCCTTTCTTCTGTTAATTAACACAGGATTATTTTTCTTTCTCACATCTATCACAGCTATTATCACTTTGCTAAGACAAATACTCAGATGGAACAGCTTAGCAACCGGGTCCCTAGGACATATAAAAATGTAACTCAGAAAAAAATTTAAACCTCCAGAAATATCTAGAAATACTTAACCACGAAGTGTTATCTAACAGAGACATTTACAACCAATCTTGATGGCACATTTGGTTGCCTTATTTCAATATTTTCACAGCAAAAAAATTTTTCAAGCAAAGTGCATTTTTTTATGCCAGGATATAAAATATTTTATCTAGAAATTCCTATAACTCTGCTTCTAAGTCCTTCTCAGCTGATCCTTTTGACTTGGAAAGCATGCCTGGTGGCTGCCAAACACATACCATGTGGAACACACATCTGTGTTTCTGGTTTTTTGTCCAGTTCTTGATCATCTGTCACGTTCTCCAACAAACAGCCTAACATGGAGAACTTACACAACTTTAAAGTGCAGTCTTTATCATCTGAGGAAAAATGTATGTTAACAGACACTGTGAAAAACATATATGAACTATGACAATTCATTAAAAATTTCCAAAAACCAGCATTCAGCAAACAAGTTCCATGCACTGGAAAGGATGAAAGAAGACAGAAGAGATCAGTGCCAGTCCCTCTTCTTCCCCTCACAAGGAAGTTGTAGACTGTAATGAGGTCTCCCCTCAGTCTCCTCTTCTCCAGGCTCTCAAGGCTTTTCACCATTTTCAATGCCCTCTTTTGGACACTCTCTAACAGCTGAATACCTTTCTTACATTGCAGTGCCCAAAACTGCACACAATATTCTAGATGAGACCACACCAGTGCACAGCAGAGTGGGACAATCACGTCCCTCGACCGGCTGGCGATGCTTTGCCTGATGCCCCCCAGGAAATGGTTGGCTCTCCTGGCTGCCAGGGCACTGCTGACTCATATTCAACTTGACAAGGACCCCTTGGTCCCTTTCCATGGCACTGCTGACTCATATTCAACTTGACAAGGACCCCTTGGTCCCTTTCCATGGCACTGCTTTCCAGCATCTCATTCTGTATGAACATCCAGGGTTGGCCCATCCCAGGTGAAGAATCCAGCACTTTCTGTTGTTATCGAGGTCTCTGAGGGGCCTCCCTGTACGTAAGGGAATCAATCAACAACTCTTCTGAATTTTGTGTCATCTGCCAACTTGCTTAGTATCCCTTCCAGACCTGCATCCAAGTAATTTCTGAACGTGTTGAGGATCACAGGGCCTGAAATGGAGCCCTGTAGAGCCCCACTAGTGACAGGTTCCCAGTAGGATGTCACCCCATTCACTATTACCCTTTGTCCTTGACCCATGAGCCCTGCTGGCATTGCACCTCGATTCTTCCACCCATTCCCTGGCTCTGTGCTGTTCTTTGATTCTATTGTCTCCCTCTAGCATTTTTCTACAGTTCAACATTTTCTGAATTAATGAAAGGGGTCACTGGTGTCTTTTTCTGTCAAAAATCTTAACGGTGCTAAGAGATGCAATTCTTCTCTTGAAAAATTATTTTCAAGTCAAAGGCAGTCAGCCGAGTCCAGCAAATGGAAAACTAATGAGACAGTTCCTTGGTAGATCTCCTATACAAAGTTATCCAATCATCAATGAGAGAACAAAAAAAAATATTGAAATATCCATCACTAGTCACTGGTTTTGCACACAGAACAGGACTTAGCAATGTAAATGCTTTGCTAAATTTGGGACAGTTCTGGACAACAGAACTCCTAAGAGAAAAGCAATAAAATTAGGATTAATTAATTTTAAGACCAGGAGTTCTGTTTTTGTCCAACATCACTCAACAAAGTCTGCAGAAAATGTATTTGGTTTTTGTGCAGGATGTACAACTGAGTTCCACGTTCAAATAGAGCTGGTTTAGGTGGTAAGTTGTGAAATTTGTCATCCTGTTTTCACAAAGTGCAATTTATGCATTTTCCACTTTTATCTCAGGGAATATTAAAGCTCTTGAAAAAGCCATGGCTCTATTCACACAGTCTGTTGAAGATGTAGGAAAGTTCAGTGTGAAAGTGTCTCAAAGGAATATGTTTTAAGGTAGCAGGTGTTCTGAGTACTAAACTTATTATGTGATTTCTATTTGAATTAGATTGCAACATGGTGCAGTGCAGGTGCTACAAGTATTTCCTGAATGTTGAAGTGTGCTAAGAAATTTAAGGAGCTGAGCCATGTTAAATTCAGACTGAAATCAGAGTTAGACTGAATGTCTGAAAATTCATATTTATTTTTTATTTCTAAAGCTTTACTGTATGTTGGATGATTACTTAAGCAGATTTCCTTGGCATTCTTAGATTGCATAAAGTTGGTATCAGGCATTTGAAGATATTACAGGTTATATTTGAGTAATTACTTACACTAGAATCTTCCCACACAGAGAAATGTGTTTCATATTTTACTATTTATCTCATCCCACACAAGTTCTTGCTATTATAACAAGAAAAGACAAAATATGATTAATGCAGTCATCCAGAAAGGTTCAGTAGACATTAATGGAAGATATTTTTTCCAGGTACCGCAGAGGGGGAAAACACACCCTACTGCTCAGCTTTTAAGCCACTAAGTCAGATCCTGGTGAACTGATGATATTGAAAATGGGGTGGTCCATGAACAACAAAAAGGATGTTTCATATAATAAATGCATTTTTTTTCCTATCAAATATCAAATTCTGTGTCGCTTCAGTAAATTATTACTTTTTACTGGGATATTAGATCAGATTTTTGTCAAGATTTTTTTTCAATTTGTAATTACAACTCAATGTGAATTGAAACAAAAAGCCAAATGATTAAATAGAACTGAGCTGTTACTTTTGATGCTTTGGAAATATGAATATCATCTGTCACTATAAAAAAACTGTTCTGAAAGGATGTATCATCATCAGATTGTATGCTCTGAATAAACACAAAGGATTTAAAGTTTAAAAAGAAGTTAAAAAAGATCTAGCATGATTAAAAATTATCTTTTATTGGTAGGAAGTTCACAGTGAAGTAAAGTAGGAACACCTATTAAATAATCTCTACCACTGAATATAAGCATGATTTAAATCTGTGATTTTCACTTAGGAATACATTTCTGCCAGTACTGGCAATAAAACTCCATCAATCTATCATAGGATATTACTACTCATTGCAAACTAGGTATGCTTACAAATATGCTTTATATGTTCTTAACATTTTGCAACTGTGTTTACCAGGGATTTGATTCTACAGTCTTTCTACGCACCAAATTCTTATTACATACAGAAGGGTTTTAAACTTAGTGTCTTATAGAAGTGGACATACTTTGAATATTGATGGAAGCTGGTAAATAGTTTCCTATGAATCATTTTGTTTCTCTCATAAATGGCTACATGATTTAGGTAAATATTTTGATTATATTTAGATTACATAATAATGGTTATATACATATTAGAACATAAATTGATAATTAGCCTATTATTTATTTTGTTCCATTTTCTCAGCTAAGAAAAAAACAGCCAAGTGTGAAGACAGTGATTATTCTGAATGTAAAAGCATCCTCAAATCACCTAAGGTACGGGTTTAAATAACATCAGAGCCAGCACTATACATTTAGATGATTTGTGGCAATATTTTTTTTCTATGCAAGAATTTCAAGAAAGATGGAAAGGAGCAGAGATACTAACAAGTACTTAGTACTGGCTCAATCCTATTCCCGTGAAGGTTGATGTACGCTTTCAGTTATAGAAAACACTTTAAGTGAATACTTTGAATATCTAGCCAAAGTGCCTGGTGAGATAAAAGCTAGGAGCACTAGTATCTTCTTTTCAATCTATTTATATACTGAAGTGAACAATATTTTATTGATATAAGTTTCTATATTCAATATATTGTATAATCTTTTCAGAAGAGTACACTTTAGCGGCAGTATGTATGTGCTTAGACTTTAATTGCTGCCTAAGAACATATTGCTGAAGTTGAACTGTCAACAGGAAAACATGAACAATTCCCATAAATCATTTCAAACCCAAAGAACAGATGGTATTGAGAAGCAGCACCACAGCCTGCTGTTCCCTGAGGTTTGAGGAAGGCCCTGTAGCTCTCAATGGAAAGCAATTTTATTTTGTTCACTTCATCCATTAGTCATGAGTGATTTAAAAATTAGCAAAAATGTCATTTCAACTCCTGATGAGAATCTAAATACTGATTGCAAAATTATACCTCTTACTTTCTATCCTCACGTTCTATCCTTTATGATTAAGATACACATAGAATCATAGAATCATAGAATAGATTGGGTTGGAAAAGACCTCCAAGATCATCAAGTCCAACCCCTGATCCAACTCCAATTACTATATCATAGCACTAAGGGCCACATCCAATCTCTTTTTAAAAACCTCCAGGGATGGTGAATCCACCACCTCTCTGGGTAGGCCGTTCCAATGCCTGATTACCCTCTTATGAGTATTTAGGATAAGTATTGCACATCTTAACAGAATTTTCTAAAAATTAATTCTTAAAATTACATACTTCCTTGCATTGTTTTACACACAATTACCATCAACATCTATATGAGGGTTATTGTATCTTTGGGCACAAAATCTCATACAAGAAACTTAAAAGGTATTTCATCCATTTTTTATGAATTTGGGAATTTTTAAGGTTTTGTCAGTTATATCAAAAACTTGAAAAAAATTCTTTCCTAATCCCGTCTTTCAGTGTGATTATTTAAGTATTGTTGTGAACATTTCAGTAATTAAGGAAGGAAATATTTACAGTGATTTGCAGTACAGCCCTTACAGATGAGGGAGTAGGAAAGCTATCTCTTTCTGTCACTTCTGTGCTAAGTCTTTAGTTTCATTCAACATTTTCCATGAAATAGGTTTTAGAAACCAGTTGTAATTTCCCTGGTGTATTGTATTAGCTACCAGACAGAACTGCAGGGAATTGATCGGATGAAAGTAAATGAAAATTAGGAGAGTCTGAGAACCCAGCTGGGATATATCTGTTATTTCTCTTGCACAACAGAATCTGTTCCATGTTACTTTTTAATACATTTCCAAGACATCATTTCTTTCCATAATATCAGAAAGAATAGTGCAGATTTTCTCCAAGAACTTCAAAAAAGAAAGAAAAGCCTTTTATATTTGCCTTTTATGGAACATGAACAGAATGTACAGATCACAATAGCCAAAAATAGCACATCCTCCCGAAGAAGTATGTAATTTTAATCCTACACATATGTCACTTTCAAACCAGACAGAAAATCTTCATGAAAGAACACCAGATTGTTCCAACTGATGTCTCCTCAGATAACTGCACTTGAAGGAAAAAACCCCAAACAACGTTTACTTAGCAACACCCTCAATAACTAAGAGAACTCGCCTGCACTAAGGAAGAACAACAAGAAACAGAGTCTGATCATTATAAAATTACATGAATACAAAACAGTGGGAAAGTAATTTTAAAAGGAGCTGTTGCTTTACATATATTGGCTCTTAAACTGTCACTGGGAAGACAGAAGGCTTCTCTAACTGGTAGGAGGCAAAGGAAATGGAAGGCATATGGGAAAGTCTTGGACAAGAGCCAAAGTAAAAATTGTAACTTTGATACTACAGAGTTGAAATGCAGTGCATATAGCAATCATTTTATAATATCCAGCTGACAGCCTGCCTTAGCCTTAATTTCAAGACCTGGAACACTGTAAGCAATAGATCAAACCAGGTATGTATTTGTGATAGGAACAGGGGACATGCACTTTTCAGGTGACATTTTCTTTCTGACTGCAGTCTCCAATCCACTGACTTTCACATCATAGTGAAAAGACTTAGTGCAGAAGATACAACTTCTGGAATACAGTATTCTTGTGAAGGTGTTAAATACTGGTAGTTGTGCTGTACACATAGTCTTCAAAACAGAAACAATAGATAATCACCTGAGGTATTTACAATTTAAATCAACTAATAAGATGACTCACAATTCTAGCTCACTGTGGTTCATTTTCATTTCTCTCGCATTTCATATTCTGTTTTGAGGTCTAGTGAATTTAAAAGACACAAACACAAACAAAATACCCTTATCTAATAGGTTCCTTTTTTCAAAGATAGCCAGTTCACTGTACATCTATGAAGACATCTCTTTGATACTGCTGAAGTTCACTGTAGCTTATTTGTTGAATGGGTAAAAAGGTCAAAAGGTATGTGTGGGTGGGCTGTACAAATCTGTCACTGGTACTTTATGACTTAAATAGTCTATACATTAAGTCAGTAATCTCTGAACAAAGAATTAAAATATGAGGTATTCTACAGCAGGTTTTTCAATAATTTCTTAATATCCTTCTGCTTTGCTAAGTCAGTACCACTAAGAAAATAAGATGGTTATTTCTTCATTTCTATGTGAATCTGTGGCTCTCCTCTAAATAGTATTTTCTGACTCTTAAAGAACGGTATTAGTTCAATTGCCCACTTGCCTTCTTCCCCTGGACCAGAAGGATTCTAGTGTTAACAGCAGTCGTGCGTTTATTCCAGAGGAGGTAAAGACTTAAATCCCGTAAACTGGTTCTTGCTGTTACCATCAGTCACATCTGTGAGGAAATATATTTATTTCACAAATATATGAATGTCCCATAAAATGAAATGCAACTGATCAAACAATTTTTTCCCGGGGTATCAAAAGATGAAATTGAATTACTATTTACAAAATACAGCCCTAATTCTAATCTATAGGCACAATCTTTATCTGAGACAGTTTTACTGTGCCTGCAGAAGACAGATAAAGAGTGCTCTGGGTTGGATACATTTATTAACTTTTTTAGATATTTATCTGAGTTATCATAAAGCAGCACAACTCTTCAGCCTATTGCAGTTTTCTATGGGGAGGTATCACTATGTTTTGACAAAAAGTAGTGGAATGAAGGAGCATTATTACAGAGAAGGAGAATAATGCTGAGGCATAAATAAATGCAGAAGATGAACGAGAAAGAAAATTCTCGTAGGAGGAGGAAGATGACAAATCTATAAATATAAAATTAAGGTAAGGCAAAGAAAAGACTTAATTTTTCATGGTGAGAATTAGAAGGAAGGAAAATGCTGACAGTTTGGAATTAAGAGAAGGTTTAAGATGACAGCTCAAATCTCAGATATAAGACAATCACCACTGTAAAGCATAGCATTGGTTCAATGCACAAATTATAAAGGATGGAAATACAGAAGCTAAGCAGTTTCTGAGGATTTTTCTAATTAATCTGATGAGAAGTTTTCAGAATAATTCATCTGTTTTATTTATCACTGATAACAGATTTTCATCTTATGTTGAGTTTGATGTGTTTCAGGATACACTTTCAGAAGATTGCTATTACACAAAAGCAAATACAAGAAGTTGCACTTTAAGATGGATTTTCCTTCCATAATTTTGCCAGCTGGTAGTGGATTTTCTTACTGTTAAGTGTTTGTTAGTTTCTTCCCCATCTTTCCCATTATGAATACAAGTTACTGACTGCTGGCAATATAACTGCAAGCTGGAGCACACACAGCACAAAATCCAGAATGAGCTCCTAGGTATACCCTCCAGATTGCAGAATGCAACTCAAATAAGTAGCATACAGGTAATTAGCCTATTTGGGAGACTCCATTTTAAGAAGAACAAAACCAGGAAATCTGCAGAATTTCAGGAGCGTGGCATATGGCAAAGAACTTAGGCTCCCTGCCAGCATCCAGATTTAAGTTTGGATATGGCCACTATGTCCTGAGGTGACAGGAGTTTATGTCTATGTTTCTAAAATAAATGGAGCAAGGATTGAATCCAAGGATGATAGCTGCTGTGTGCTGAGTAGCCAGTATTCCCTGGAAGGGAATGCCTACCTCTCAGACCTGCATGCCCTTCCTCTACCCAACCTTTATTTTCTCATAAAGCCCAAGGCAGCAAGGTCACATCTCTGTTAGTTTTTTTAGAACTGTCAGAGAGACAAAGATACCTTTAGCACATACTTATCTAAAATTAATTAGAAACAAAGCAACCAAGAGTGCAAATATGGTATCATTCTGTAATAAAGATGGGCAAAGTCTAGAACATTATCACTTAATTTGACATCAGTACCGGCAAAAAAAAATCAAAAAACCCAGACCAAATGATAAGGGCATTTATCTGGAAACACAAGGCAGACAACTGCTAAATAAAGAGCAACAGCATGGGCCTGCAAAGAGCAGATTGTACCTCATAATCCTGAATGACTGTTTTGTTCGCACCCTGGAAAGAGGGACAAAGCAGAGAGGTGATAAAAACCAATCAGTAGAGACATGGAATAAACTTCAGCAAGACATAAAAAAGTTAGGCAAATTGAAAATATACCAGCAGATTGCCAGTATGTAAAAATTCAGAGAGGAGTGCAGAGAAAGAAGCTATTTCATCTCCATAGAGAGCTTTTCAGGCACAAGTGGTCTGACCTTGCTGTCAGTGTCACTGTGAAGAGATCAGTAGCCCCATAGTTAAACTTAAAAAAAAATGCAGACCCCAAACTAAAGAATATTGAACATACCCTGCTGCTACCCACCAAGGCCTTATACAGCCTTCCTTGTCATTTTTCATAAATCTACACCCAAACTCAGGTAAATTTCCATCTTGATATAATAAAGAGACTTGTTACAGTGAGAAAAATTATTCATTATAACAACCTCCCCAGGGATGTGGTGGAGTCTCTATCCATGGGGATTTTCAAGAAGCAACTGAACAGGGTGCTAAATAATCTCATCCAGGTTCCTTTTCACATGAAAGGTTGGAACAGATGATTTTTCAAGGTCTCTTCCAACCTAGGTTGTTGCATCATTTTAAGATCTTCTCACTCACATGCCTTTAAATAAATTTGACTTTAACTGAATTGCCTCTAGCATAGGGAATTGTATTTTCTCGTTAAAGTTGCAATTATACCCCAACTGTTCCTGACATTTCAAATTTTATTAAAGACCAACTTGAGAACATGCCCCTGTTGAAACAGACACCGGCTATAATATATTTGACTTCAACACCTGCCTTTTTATTAATTTCTCTTTCCATCTGATTATAAAGCATTATAGTTTAGAGGAAATAATCCAGATACTTCCTATTCAGATATGGTTCTCATCTCACTGAAAATCATTTCTTCAGATGAATATTGATAGTGACTTCTACTGGCTGTGCAATCCAGTACAGACTGCCCTCAAAAAAAGAGCAGAACTTGTTTCTGATAACTGGGCAGTTGCTTTTGCCAGTAGATCAGAGACTCTCCATCCACTCCCTCTTCCCTCCCCCATCCTTCACTGTTTACTCCAGAGCTGGGATAGAAGGTTGCCTTACAGAAAGGACAGAAACAGCCTGACATTGCACTGAACACCACAATCCTCAGCATGGCTTTGGTGCTCAACCAGCTGCAGCAGTGCCCAATGACAGTGGTAGTTTCACAGCTTCCCAAATCTACTGAGTGCTGCCACTCGCTGAGTCTGTGCCAAGGGGTTTTCCTCAGTCCCAACGTGAGAATAAGGGCTCTATTTATTGTATCAGGCATATCTGTGGTGGTAAAAATGGCACACTTACTGGGACAAAGTTCAGTGATAGCTTTGCATCTTACTTATCCAAGTGCAAAAAGTTCTAATGGTTACATGAGGTTTACTGAGCTTTTTTGTTCTCTTTTATAACTGCTTGCCTCTTAAAGTGTACCTTGCTCTCTAACAGATTTACCTGCTAATCTAAAACCTTCTTCTAGTTACTAGCCTGATTCAAGAGGAGGCTGGGAGCTCTTATAGCTATCAGAACTCCCCTGTCTGCAAAATAAATGTTTAGACAGCATAACATAGTCTGATCTGAGCCTTCCAGTTTCTACTAGTTGATAAACAAGATAATCGTTATCATCTGAAATGTGACTTTTATCTTATACATGGTTGAGTAGAAACATCAGAATGTGGAGATTTGGATAAACAATGAAAAAAAAAAATAAAAGCACTGGAAACATCACTTCTCCTTTACAGAAAGACTTTCTCTTACAGCTTCCTTAGCTGCACAGGGACCACCATGGCTGAGAAGGGTTTCTGCTCAGCTGGATTAATAATAACATCTTCTGAGTGCATGAGGAATGCTTGAGTAAATCTGCACTGAGGACAGAATAACAGAAGTGTCACTACAAGCCCAGTAAGGGGATTCTTAGTGACATGAAGTTAGAAATGAAAGAAAATATGAGGATATTTCTTAGATGCATTTGACTCTCTTTAGTCACATCCTCTTTCTGAAGCCTTATGAAATCACAGTATACAAGGTGTTGTAAAATTCTCCTCATGGGTTTTAATGGAGCAGTGAAAAATACAATATTGACTACAATATTAGGGCAAGTGTGTAAAAGATACATCTGATGTCTTCTTTATTGGTAATTAATCAGTTTTAGTGTTTAGGGCACAACTGCAGAATCAGATGGACCAAAATCTTTTGGCCAGTTTCTCACTAATGCCACCCTCGAAGCTATGCTATATAACACCATCTTTCTTGAATTTGCTGACATCAGCCTCCCTGACAGATGGTTGTCTGGGCATATGGAGGTAAGATGACATATAGGCTATATTTCAAAAGGCAGCAATCAGTCTGAGAATGAGCCGGGTGCAACCTCCAAGTTATGCATAAATGGTATAAATCTTTTTTCCTTCATTGTAATCAGACTGATCATGTGTCAGAGATCAAAGAGGGGGTAAATCCAGGTAGTTTCACACTTAACAGTTTCCTGGATAATTCTCAGGTTTTTGTTAATTTTTTGGAACTCCTGCCTTATGAAGGAGGAAAGAAGGAGGTTGGAATTTGAGCTAGTTGTCTGATGACGCATTTCCATGCAATCCCTTGCCATACAGTGAAGAACAGAATATGTGTCTAGATGATCTGCTCAGAAGCATCAGCATCTTCACATGAGCATGTTCAGAAGTTTTGTTTCTTCTGGCTAGTGCTGGCAACACTAAGACCAAAGGTGCTCTTCAGACTGAAGCTGGCATTTCTTTCCAGAAAAAAGTACATTTTTATGAAGTGTCCATTTGGCTCCTCCAGAACATTTTTCATTTCTGAGAACAAGTATGATTGTGCAGTTAATTCTCTAGTCCTAGAAGAAATGCGTCAGCATTGTGAGCTGTCCTGTGTTGCAGAAGAGGTCTCAAGAAGTTGATGTTATAAATCCTTAAACAAACAAGGTCATTCTCTCTTACAGACACTGACCTGTCTCTTTCATAATCCTAACTGTGCCTTTGAGTACAGTTTTATGTGCTACCCTCTGAGCTGGTTGAGTGACGATTGCTTAGTTTTTCTTTAACCTTTTCTGCAGACATGAATTAGCAGTGCCATTGCTGTGTGCAGTTGTTTTTTGGGGTTTTTTACCTGTTTCCAAGAAGAAAATTATGATGTAAAACGCTGTTGATCCCAACTAGTCAGTGGCAAGGTTCTGAATGTCCAAATCATCTTTTGAGAGCAGACTGCAGGCTGGTTTTTCAAGAGCAGAGCTGCATTATTCACATTACTTCAATTCAGTCACATAGTTGAGAGGTAACATCAGTTTCCCTGTTGGATGAGGCTGTGAGCGAGTGAGACTTGCTAATGTTCTGCCTTTGACAGCACAACTAAGGGCGCAACCAGGTGCAGTAAAATTAGGTTAGGATGACCCTGAGCTCACAGGTTTTTCAGTTCTCCAGCAGCCATCATTCAAGGCTGAGGCATTCAGACTCACAAGCTCAGATGCAATACTAGTTTAAAAACACTTATGCACCACAAAAAAACAACCTTAATGACAAAGGATGTTTTCTGTTGATTTTTCAGTGTACAAAATATTATAACAAGACTGGGAAGGGAAATGTTCCCACCTCACCTCAAGAGTGCTGGTCAGGACTGGAATCCCAGCAGGGGCTACAGTCTGCCTTCCCAGGATCCTGGTGTTACATCCTGCTCATCCCTCTTTTTTCCAGATCGTTGGTTCTTCTACATTGGCAGACTAGATAAAAAGCCCAGGACAGCCAGGTTCACGCGTGTGCCCAGCAACAGCTGAAATAAAGACAGATAAATACTCTTACAGCTGTATTTCATCCCATGGCCACTTCTATATGGGTTTTCTAACACTCATGGTCTACAGCAAATTGGCCCTTCACAGTCCCAGAAAGCTGTAACTTTTAATTTAACCCAAACAGTGGGTCATGTTCATGTCAAAATATGAGGTTTGGGGGCTGTTTTTTTGTTTGTTTGGGTTTTTTGTTTGTTTGCTTTTTGAAAAATTAACAAGTTCATTCAAGCAACTTTCAGTTTAGGTACTCAAATAGAACTGAGCTGTCCATTATTTTCATCTGTGATTTAGGAAGAAGCAGTAGACCCTACATAATTTAAAATGTAACACTTCAAAACACAAGAAGAGTGTGAGATCTTTTGCAATGGTTTGTCCTTTACAAGATCTTGAAAATTTAGCAATCTAAATACATCCTAATGGGATCACATTTATTGCAAGTAAAACTCCTTCCACGTCTTCACCCATATCTTTTTTGTGGTGTGGAAAGGCTAAATGATTTGCTGTAGCAAGCTTTTTTAAAGCCTGCAGTAATTTGATAGCAGGGATAACCTCCAAGCCCTCTCTCTCCACAGAGACCAAATCCTTACAATTCATTATCTGTCAAAAAAATTCCAAGTGCTGCCAACCAACTACTGTCTTGTTTTGTCCAGCCAACAGTCAGAAACAGACACCATGTGCATCTGTTCCAAGCACCGCATATGAGACAGCATCACCTTTGTTTAACTGTTGCCATTAGCGGGTGAATCATGTCATGCCACACCATTTATTCAGGCCATCACATTAAAAAAATATTCATCATTCTGCCTTGATAAATCAGATTTGCTAAGACGGAAACCCAGGAAGTGAATCAGTGGCATTGAGAGTTAATGGTTCCCAAATGAAATGCTTCGTTTTTCAGAGCCTCTAATGGGCCAAGTAATTTCTTATTTCACCAGCTGTAGCGGATTTATTAGCTAAATTAAAAGCACACATTGCTGGACTATGAATGACAATAAAAATATTGGCACAAAAGACTGAGGAAAGACATGCTTCTTCTAGACAATATCTGAACTTCTCTGAACAACTGAATTGACATTCTGGATTGTTTGTACACAACCAATCTATGCAGAAGTGTATATCTTGTATGAACTTAAGAAAAAAAGAAACTAGTTTTGCATTAAAAGTGATACATTATTAAAGAGTAGCAATTTCTGAAGCATTTCTGTACTTATTACTGGCTTCAGTAATAGTCTGACACAAAGTTGGAGGAACTGTTGACTCCTTCAAAGGCAGGGAAGCCTTGCAGAGAGACCTCAACTACGTCCAGGGATGGATGATTTTTGTTTTGGTTGTTTTTTCATTTGGGATTTGGAGTTTTTGCTTGTTTTGGTTTGTTTATTTTATGGGGGTTTTTGTTATTTGGGGGTGTGGTGAGTTTGGGGTTTTTTTGTTTGTTTGTTTATTTGGTTGGTTTTGCTTGGTTGGCTTGTTTGGGTTTTTTTGGGAAAAGATACCTTCTTTTTTCCACTTTGTTCAGTGAGGCAAATTGCACTATTCATTGCACCAAGACATGCACAGAAGCAAAGATCCATCTTCCATGTTATACAGTACACAGGTACATCAGGTTTGCATTAGCATATAGCTGCTCTTAAATCTTCCTTATGCACCAGAACAAAAGCAGAATCTGTCTTCCCATCATGGGAAAATAGTTCTCCTCTAGTGTGAGAGAAGCAAGATTATAAAGCAAACTGTATAATATTTGTTAAGTCAGAGTACTGCTTCTGGCTGTGGGTATCTGCCTTGACTCAATTTGCAGGGATGCACTACCTCTCTAGAATAATTTCAAATTGTCCTATTCCCACCTCTTTTAACCTAGCCCCAGACAACATTATTCAGGGCTCTAATTTCACAACAGTATGGAATGCTACAAGCATATCCAACTACTTCACACTTACCTTTCCTTGGGGCTCTTTCCTATCAATTTAGTTAGTTTATAAAAATTTAAAACTTTCCCTTAGTATCTCCTCAAAGCAGATTCTCTTTTCATCGCCAGTAGCTGTAGTGGTAGAAAAATCTATTTCATTGCCTTTAGAATCTTAATCTCTCCCTTCTATAGAATCAAGATACATTTTGTTTGGATTTTTTGGTCAGTTTATTTGTTTTCTGCAGGATTGATTCTTAGTATCTTCCTATCACTCTGCAAATATTATTTGTGAGGAATATCTATACTGAATCAAGGACCTCTTAAGAACCTCTCCCCCAGGACACAATTACTTTATTTTTACTTACATCTTTAACTGTGGTAAGCAAACAACACTTTAAAATAATTTTGCTCTGTAAGTGAAGAATCCCTTTTTAATGGTCCAGGTTTTGATATGCTGTTCTAATACTTACATGGAGTTCCGGCACTTTTAAAAATATAGTCCTGTATGTTCAATGTTATTAACCTTAAGAACCACTTTAAAATTTAGTCTAGGCAGAGAAAATGAAAATTCAATACTCAATACTAAAAATGAATACAAAATTAAGCCATTTATCTCAGGCAGTATAATCTTAGGCATTTGATGTCTCATACCCTTTGACTGCACTCTGAAATGAATGCCCACAAAAACATTATTATTTCAAAAGATATAAAAATAAGATACAGCTGTTTTTCTTACTCCCAGCACATGCCACGTATCTCCCTGCAGTCTTTCTCAATCACCTGAGGAGCTGAATGTCCATATATGCATACAGCTACTCCTCTCACTTAGGAAATTTCAAGGGACGGCTGCTTTGAATCAGTTTGGCCTGCAATGAAAGACCACTATCCCAACTCAAATCACTTCTTAAATTTTGAGCAATGTCAGGTTTACTACAGATTAGTTTGCTTTTAAGTACGTTGTTGGCATGCCTTGAAACTTGAAAGACAGGCTTTTCTTCAACAGTAGATACTAAAAGTCAGGATAACTGTTTAGCTCGAAAACTGTAACTGTAGGTCAAAGCAGAGTTTAGTAATTATGGATCTTTGAAAAAGAAGCAGATAAAGCTGATCACAACCCAGTATTTCACTAGAGGGTAATGGATATATCAACACCTGCTTTATTTTTATTTTCTTTCAATAACTCAGACTCTAAGAAAGAACAGACTTCCCCTTCTTATATGCCAAAATTCTTTCCTATTGTTTTTCAAAGATACTTCTGTAAATATCAGGTCAGACAGCTTAATGACACTCAGATCACCTTTCTACACACTTAAAATAGCTATCCACACCTTTGTCTGATTTACAGTCTTTGTGTCCCATCTTGGTGACCAAGCAATACCACAATCAACAGTCATTTTACCTTGTTTTCAGAGAGAGCTGGGATATGGGTCTCTGACACCTCTCTGCAGTCTAAGGAAAGAACAAGGAGCCAGTAACAAGGGAGGAAAGGCAATAGATGAAGAGATCCTGATGTGCAGCTCTTTACAGACCTTATTCCATTAGTGGGGCTTCCAGGTGTACTAACATGAGAGAAATTGCTGGGAAGTGGGAAAGGTGAGTGTAAATCTTCTCCTGAATAAACCTGGGAAGTGGCTGATGAAATTAAGCCAGGGAACTTGGAGCAGGCAAGTGGAGGAAGCATGTGGCAGACAAGGAATGTGATGAAACCCCGTCTGTCTTCAGTGTGTGGAGAACTTCCAACTCAAGGCTCTTGACATATGAAAACCCAAAGGTGAATTTCCCAATGTCCAATTCATTTAGGATGTTCCAGTGTTTCTACAGCTGGATTACTGTAAAAGTGCTGATAAGAAAATGCATCTTTCTCAGATCCAGAGATAATAGGAAAAGGAACAGGAGCTTTCTGTATTAATCATTTCTCCCTAGGCCTGATTTATCATAATGCTTACAGTTTTAGAAGTTAAAACCATAGTGCAATTATGGTGTGTTTTAATGCAATGGTATGTTCTTGCTAAGGTTATCTGAATTACAACTGAAAAAGATCTCCCACTGCCTGCACAAAAATTCATATTCCTCTCACTTTTAAAAGACTTCAGGTGTAGTGTGATCAACTTGTCTTTCCTTGACAGGAAATTCTTTCTAGTGACCCTCTTGGGATTACCCCTTTTCAAGTATTGAAGGTCTGCCATGTGTACTGATGTAACACATACATGCAGAATACCAGAGCTGTTTTCTGAAGCAAAGGTCTAAAAAACATGTGCCTACAGTTTTGCCTTTTAAGGTAAATTTTCACAATGAAACTCAAGCTCAGAGTTACTTTTTTCTCAGCAGTAGACCCACAGTAAGACCTTTCATCCCCATCAGTCCTTCCTGAGTTTAGGAGCAAATTTAGCATTTTTCTGGGAATGATTCGGTGGCAGTACTGGTAATGAAATCTGTTAAAAGATTCAAATAAAACAGGTTTGGTGAGCCAGGAAAGAGTTCTGATTTTTTCCTTTCTAAACTGATCATTTAGCAACCTGGTTACTGTCAAATGGTTGAATCAGCCCAACTGAGGGAACCAATAACATCTCAAAAGTGATGATGAAGAGGCTTTGAAACTTCTTAAACTAGGTTGGTCACCAAAAGAGTCATAACATGGATCTGCAGTTTCTTTCATGCTTCTTTAATATATAGAAAGAAACAGTGCCTCAGACAAAAATCATGGATAAAACAGTAATTTATATTCATAAGGTTTCATTATGTCTCTATAGATGTGTGTCAGTCACTCACTGATCCCTAGAAATTACATTTCAAAAACCAGTTGGGCGTGCAAACAGGCTCTCTTAGGGTAACTAGTAGCACAGCTTACAGATGGCATTAGGTGAAGCAAGTGAGGAAGCTATTACTAAAGAAATCATTACTTTTTAACTGTAAGATTACCCACCCCTACATGCAAAGATAATGTGTTAGATTGCTGTTGCTGAGAGCTGAAAAAAATAAACTGAAACTTCCTATTTTGAGATTTAACTGTACATATCCCTGTAGCAGAATGACATTTTTTTCCAAAAGTCTGAGAATATCTTCTATTTATTGTGCTGGGTATACCATGGGATTAACCTGAACAATCTCATAAAAACTCTAAAATGCTCTTATTTCCTGATAAAGATCAGAGTTAGCGGTACATATTGGTGTGGATTTGCCCCTCTGAACCCCCCAAGTGGCGAGGGTACAGCTGCCTAACATCGGCAGCTAGAGCTGGTTTGAATGTCTTTTCCCTCACATTACAGCTGCCCTATTAGAACCTGTACCTGGAAGTGTAAGCTCTTTCTGACCATATTTCACAATTCTCTTCTTCACCCACAGAACACACACATTTTGTGTCTAAACTCTAATTAACAGTTCCCAGCCATCTTCATTCCTGACATTACTGTTTACAGGCCATTATTTTTAGGTGAGCTCTGATTATGATATGGCTACCAAAAGAGCTTAGAAAGTCTAGTTCTGGATATGGCACAAGGCTGTTTATCCTGTTTACCCTGCTGTAAAAGCATGAGCTTTCCACAGCAATAACCCTAAAAGACCACATGACATAGTAAGCCGCTCTCAACAGGTCTGTCATAATACAACATATTTCTAAACAGTTCTCTTCATCAGTATTGATGAAAAAGTGTAGAAATGCCTCTGAGTTGAACTCAGGCATCTGGCTCAGAAATACACTTCATACGAGTGTGAGAAAGTCCATGAAGTCTACAGAGGAAGAATCCCAGTAACTGCATAAATGTTTTTTTACTGAGGCCTCAAACTAATATGCAATGGTATCTACAGTTTGATTGATCCAGAAGGTGAGAGGTAGTCATTCAGGTCTGAAGTCAAGATTTAATTTGAATGACTGTGGGGAGAGGAGCATGAGTGCTTCTCAGCACTAATTGAACTATAATTTAGCAATAGGTATAGATGACAAGCAGGATCAGAAGGCATAACAGCAGCTATATAACATTTTTCTTAGCTTCTCAATTGTATGCCGTTTCCATAATTAAAAAAGTCAGCAGATTTATCTCCTTACTTGATCATTTCCTTCTCTTTCCAAAAAATTTCAAAGGGCTCATCTTGCTACCCTTTCAACCCTTCCAAAATGCTGTTGCCAGGTAGGTGCTGCACTGGGACCAGAGTTTCAAAGTTATTTCTTACATTCTTAGTCCCATTTGTTCTTTGCTCTCTTTCCTGCCTTATTTAAACCACTGTCCACATTATGTATTATTCCATTCTTTGGTTTTGCTTTCTCCCTCATGGGAGATCTTCATCCTGAATGCTTACTTCTATACATGTAGAAATTCGTAATATATTTTTCATTCTTGCTCCATGCCTCAACTTCATTAGCATGAAGGTAAGATTGATGCATATTGAACAAGAAGCTGATTCAGTTCAGTGCTCTCAGGCTCCTTTCATAAGGTCACAAGTGGATTTCATTAGAGACTAAGAGTAAAGCTGCTGGCATACATTGTCATTGTTTGGTTCTTATTTAAGCTTTTGAAAACAAAAATTAGCATTTAAAATGCTGAAAAGTATAAATTACTCAGTCCCTAGGCAACTGAGATATTCACTGAGTGGGACTCAAGGTAGGTCAAGTCCCTCAACTCTGCTGGTTTACCCTGGATTACCTTGCTGTCTGCATTTAGTGATACACCATACAGTGTATCACTTTTCACACACAACTTTGTCGACATCAATACCCAAGCAGTGTGGGCTTTTGCACAGCAATTGTGCACTCAGAATGGATTTCCCCCAGCCAGACCCAGGGCTGGCACTGAGTCATTACCACAGGGTAGCCATTCCTGAAGAAATCTCTGTTCAACACATCAGTATGACCCCCATATCTAGAGGTGATTATACACCGGCAGGTGATTATACACCAGTGCTGAATCTTCCACCGACCTCAGGAGCTTTTGATTTACTTTGTTTTGATTGTTTCTTTCAGAGTACTTTTTTTTTTTGCCTGGTAAAATTGTAATAAAAATAGTGCCCTAATAAGGATTTCTGGTTTCTATTTCAGGCTTTAATGTTGTTCAGATACTTATTTAATGGCTTTGACTTGTGATCAAGAGATTGATAAAATGTCTTATTCTTGGTCATGATCAGGTAGTAGCTCACTGATCTCATAAACCAAAATAGAACTATGGAATGGCTTGGGTTGGAAGGGACCTTAAAGATCATGTTGTTCCAACACCCCTTCCATGGCAGGGATGCCTTGCACTAGATCAGGTTGCTCAGAGCTCCTTCCAACCTGGCCTTGAACATTTCCAGGGATGGGGTACTCACAGCTACTCTGGACAATCTATTATAGTGTTTTACCAACCTCAAAATTGAGTTTTTTCCTGATATCAAATTGAAACATACTCTCTTTCAGTTTAAAGCCATTACCCCTTGTTCTATCACTATATATCCTTATAAAAAGTCCTTCTCCATCTTTCTTGTAGGCCACGGAGATGTGATTAATTTAAAGAAGACCTCAACATGTCAGTGAATCTGGTTTTAGCTTTAGAACAACCCTGTTGTGGTGGAAAGGTGGTGCAAGAGTGAAGCCTTTCTTTCCCCTTCTGAGAAACCTGTGTATCATGGCACATATTGCTAGACCCCCATGGGAACCATGACCAAACTGTAGCAGTTAGTTGTATGTACAATCCCTGAAGAAAATGGCAGTTCTTCAGCCTAGCTGTGAGAACTACTGGTTTCTTTGTTTAGGACACAAGAGTCTTCGAAATACATTTTCAATGTTCACATCTCAGTGATCTTTAGGTAACTCCCTGCTGCTGGTAGCTTGAGAAGTGAGTGTTCCTCCTTGCATCATCATGATGAAAAGACACTGTCAAATTGTTGTCAACAATCTGCCATTTTCCAGATAAAACCTCATTATCCACCATGGAAGAGGACATGCAGCTTTTACCACGAAGCAGACTGTCATGATGACAATACGTATTTCACTCTCGTTCTGAATTCTGGAGCTGGTGCTCCCCACCTGCTACCTTAAGCACTGCACAGACTGGGAGGTCTGGCCCAGATTTTGTTGTTCACTTGAAATTAAGTATGATGTATGGCCATATATTCAAACCATATGTAATCCTTGCTCCAAGACATAAGTTTGCATAAAGCCGTCATATTAGTCATAACACTCGATTGAAAACTTTTGCCAGTTTTTCCTAAAACAGAGTTGTGAGTCTCGAGGATTAGGATCAATCAGATCATTGAACTCTGAAACCACAGCACTGTCCTGAGCACATGGGAGCAATTAAGTATCTGCACAGTAAGATCAAAGTGGGGAAGACAGCAAAGGTGAGCTTTCCTAATTCACAAGAGACTGAACAGACTGCAGAACAGACCAAAAGTAAAGAAAGCTTTGGCTGGAGAGATGTGAGTCAGAGCCTGACTGCCTCTAAGCGAGGCACACAGATGACTGCTTTGCATGGCTTATTATGTAGAAACACATGGTGTGCACCATGGCAGCTGCTGGCACACACTTCACTGATGAAAACTGTGTAAGGAGAACAAAAAGTGCAAAAAAATCAAAATAGTTCTGATATAATTGAGCACAGGTCACTCCGTTGCCTAATGTATTGGCACCCTCCATGCTACACAGCCAGCTCTTCAGTACACTACTCTTACTTTAAACACTGGATTTTTGGATTGTTTTTAAATGGAAAGGACTCCACCACATGTACAAGTTGAAGTACATACATCAGAAGGAACACAAGTTTCATCCAGTGCAACTTGCATGCCTCCATCATTTCTAGGGCACAGAAGAGTTCATTCTTCAATTTCTTTACTTAGATATGCAAGCTGAGTGTAAAGGATTGGTAGATTTCCTGTAGAGCAAAGAGCTTTCACATATTAGTTTTTTGGTGGGTTTTTTTTGCAATTGTCAGTGGTCTACTAATTTTGTATTTTAGAATAAATCCCTGATCAGTTCTCCAATATGAGTGGGTAATTCATATTCTAAGTTTTCAGTGATGATTCATTTCCACTGACAAACTAGAAATAACATTATTTTCTTATTTCCAAATAGATCTCAAACTAAGTTCAATAGTTTCTGTTAGCAAAGGATTTAACTAAATAGCACAGGCTTCCATCAGAAACCTCAGCTGTCTCCCCTTCAGAGCAACACAGTTGATGAAAAGGTATTCTTTGATATATCTGTGTAGAGATAAAACATTTGTCCCATCTTTTCAGTACTTAATCATGATCATCTTCATCTTCAATGCTGCTGAAGTGAAAGACCTGGAAATGGGTTCTGCCTCCTTTCTGATGGTGCAAATGAGTGATTTTATCTTATCTGAGCATCACCCATTACTTTCCCTAGCTTTGTAGCTATCCTGAATCATTTCCTTCTACACTGTGCTTTCACCAAAATTAGAGAAATTGGAATTCTTTGAAGAATCAAATTTAAACACACTTGCACTGATGCATACTGTTACAAAGCTTAGAAAAACAACTCTCCTATCTATTTGGCACTCACAGAAAATTCTTTGTGTCAGGAAGTCCCACTAAGGTTTCTTTCCCTTCTTTCCCCCCTGCTCTGGCTTTGTTGTCTTTCTGGCATACACTTATTACCTCTTCAGCAGTTTGAGAGGAAGAAAAAACATTGTGGTTTTTTACCACAAGGTCAAAAGCACTATTTTTCTCTTATTCTTTATAACAAATTTTACAAGTAACTTTTTGTGACTGTAACTTTCTCTAGTTTACTCATAACTCTCTTGCAGAAATGTTGCAAGAACCACAACAGTTGCCACAGAAGACAGGATAGGGACAGGAAAGAGAACCATTTTAGTATTGAGGCTGAAGTTTCCTCCCTCTGAGACATCCCATGCTCTTCTTTTCACTTCACACATAACTCCTTCTTAGACATTAAATTAAACCCTACACATGACCTTGTATGTCCTACTTTTTTTGTATGTCCTACTATGATTTTGGAGCAGTTTCTGCCTCTATCCTCTTTGTTAGATGGGTTTCAGACCCACTCAGAAAACTGTACCAGATGGTCATTGAACAGAAAAGGTGAAGCATGCTTAAAATTCTGAACATGCAGTTAGCCCGAGAAACAGGAAAAGCAAGCTGTTTTCTTCTCCTACACAGAAGCAAGGAGAAAAAAATCTTATCAAGACTGAAAGACTCCAGGCTGTTTTGTCTAGGGATGGGAGAACTGAGAGGAAACATCACAGTGGTCTTCAAAGAGAGGAAAGGCTTCTGCAATGACAAAAGGAATCATTGATGCCATGACCCTTGTGTAAGAAGCTAACGTAATTGTATCAAATTACACAAACTGGAAATTTAGGTTAGACATCAGAACAGACATTACAATAGCAAGGGTAATTGAGCACTGGAGGAGACTATGAAACAACCACCAGAGAAGGTTTTAAAAAACAGGCTAGACAAGAAACAGTCTGGAAAGATATGGCTACAATTGAAGCCGAGTAATGGACTTAATGGTCTCTTAAGGTGTCTCTTGAGTCCAATACTTTTTAATGACTTTGAAATTCCATGTAGACTTATGGCTTATTCATGCCCTGGATTATTCTCTGGAAGTAAAACTAAACACCCAGACTTAATTAATCTATGTTTTATAATAAAACCAAACACACTGCAATTTTTCCTCCTAATCAAAAACATGAGTGGGAAACCTTGATCCATGTTTTGTACCTGGAGGTACATGTAAGTGTGAGACACCGGATTATTACAATAATTATTGGCTCAGACCAACTCAAGTGTGTACAGGGGGGTGGGGAGAGAAGGGACAGGGAGAATTCCACCAAGGTGAGGTGATGTCCTGCTCCACACCACAGGCCCTGGAGCCCCTAACCCAGCCCTAGAATGACTGTCTTAGCAGGAGCCCACCTGGGGGAGAGCAGAAAAGGGGCCACAGGGGGCCAGAACAGACAAAAACAAAGACACACATTCTCCATGTGGTCAGATCCTGCCATCTTCTGGGCTCCTGGTAGCTGGATCTACGCTGGATATAGGGGTGGTAGCTGTAATTCTCTCTTTTCCTCTCTTTCTTTACTACTTCTCCTTCTTCTAATCTCCTTTTTTAATGCTTTGGGTAACTTAGAACCAGATTGGACTTGATGATCTTGGAGGCCTTTTCTAACCCAGCTGATTCTATGATTCCATGATTCTAAGTCAATGCTTTGTGAAATGCTTTATTTTGGTTGAATGTTGCCCTTTAAATTTTTGCCAGGTTCCCTTATTTTTTAAGGTTTACCAGTAAAAAGACCTCCTGAGAAAACGTGTATTGTCTTCTCCCTTGTTCTATCTCAACTGAAGGCTCTTTTAATAAATTCAGTGGCCAAATTTTTGGAGCCTTGTATATTTTTAAGGTAAAACCCATTCAATGAGCTCATAGGTTGGAGCCTGGGATCTGACAGCAAATACCCTTCATCCTGTTGCTCATCTGTAGTCCTGCAGCGTGCTACAGTCTGCTGCATTTTTTTGGCACAAAGACTTAGCACCACATTTTCCAGAATGTCTCATTTAGCCCTAAGTGGTCCAAATTTGTTCCTAGTACAGAACATGAGGTAATTGGCAGAGACAATTTTTGACAATGGACAACAATTTAGCCATTTTATTAATGACTATACGAAAGTTTTATCTCATATATTATGCAACTGTACTTACAACAGCCTAACTTCAATGATGCCAGAAGAGAAAGGACAGGAAAATACAATGGCAAAAGAAGAAAAACAAGTTCTTCCTTGAAACATGATCAAAAGATATTGATTTCATGGTTGGGTTGCTGTTGTCTCTGAAGGGATCCTTATCATACTGCAAATTACATAAGCCAGCACTGGCAGCAGAAAACAGTGGACTAAAAAAGCACTCTGAAAGAGATGCACAGCTTCCATAAACTGATTTTGCACAAAAATGTCACAGCAAAATTTGTAGGTAGAAGAAGTATTTTAGGAGAACAAACCCCCCTATATTCGCAAGAACAACATGCAAATCTCTGGAATTCTTGCCTTCATTCTCGGGAACTGCTGAGAACAGCTTTCTAATGACTTGGTGTTCAGTTTATGGCTGGAGCTGTTTGCAAGCCAGAAAGTCAGCACTGAGAAGCTGTATCTCCTAAGTGCCCAATCTGCTGGGCACACAAGTGCACCTTGCATTTCTTAAGGACTCTCAATCAGCATTAACACACATAGAAAAAGCCCATTTGACTATTTTTGAGACTCACAACAAAGTGATTATCTGTGATAAAGGTTTCATAATTTTACCCAGCTGTAGAAAGGAGCATAGGATATTACTAATAGATTATCCCTGTGTCTTATTGGAAGACAGAGGAATTTGGGCACAGCAGGTCAACTCTTGGTTAAAACCCTAAACTGTCTTTCTCGAATCACTTACCATTTTGAGAGGAACTGCCAACAGCAGCCTCTGTAATGTCCTTTTTGACAAATTCCAAGGAAAAAAGGTGACTTTATCAATTAAAGTTCTTATCTTAGAATTTCTGCTGTACCTCCAACACCCAGCCAAAAAGCACCAATATGAACTTGCCTGTAACTTCAAGGAGTCTGACTAAGCTCCCATAAGAAATAACCCTTCAGCAACAGAGTATCTGGAATGCTTTTTTTCTTCCTACCTGCAACACAGCAGGAACAGGGGTGTGTGATTACGTGACTATTTTCACTGGACTGGGGCCTTCACAGCTTGGAGCACAGGTAAAGACAGACAAAAGGCCAAAGCTTGTGTCAGTATGCTGATGGCCTCAAATGACTGTGACATACTGTGTATGATATGTAACTGGGACAAGAAAAGTGTCTTTTTCCTCATTATCCAGTATTTGGTTTCCACAGAAGTTCTCAGGTTCTGGGCATTTTTCTCTCCCACAACTGTGAAAAAACCAAAACAACCAACCAAACAACAACATCCTTTTTTTTAATGCCACATTTTTGTCACTTTTGTTTTTCACTTCAGAAATATCCTCCTAGTATGATGTATGTATCCCCTTTTTGACCAGTGCCTCTGCCATAATAATTGCACAGTGACATAGCGTTTATTGAAAATGACAGCCTGACAGATTGCAGGGCAAACCCTTTAATCCTAGTTCTTGACAGTGTAGGATATTGCACATCTGATGCTGAAGAATGTTTTCCTCATGCATGCAAAGCTGTGTGCTCCCCAAAGCTTTCAAGCTCCTAAAGCTATGATGGAGGTGTTCCAGTTGTAAAAAATACCATGTACCCTCAGATGGTCAATAAAACATTTTTTGCTTACACGAAATACCACCTTACTATGTGAAGAGTTAGACAGGAAGAGGGAAAGAAAGAGAAAGAAAATAACAAATTTTGAGGAGAAGTCGTCAAAAAGTTCCTTCTATGCAACCTTCAAGGCACAGCAGCTGACTGCTGTAAAAGGCTACAGGAGATCACATGGCACATACAGAACAGTCAGGGGATCAGGCCCAGGCAGCACAGGTTCGTGAAAGGAAGGTTCTGTTTGACTAACCTGATCTCCTTCTATGACAAAGTGACACGCTTAGTAGAAAGCTTGTGTATACTGTCTACCTGGACTTTAGTAAAGCTTTTGCACCATTTTCCACAGCATTCTGCAAGAGAAACTGTCTGCTTATGGCTTGGATGGAAGCACTGTTCACTAGGTAAATAACTGTCAGGACAGCCAGGCCCAAAGAGTGGTGGTGAATGAAGTTACATCCAGCTGGCAGCTGGTCATGAGTGGTGTTCCCCAGGACTCTATATTAGGACCAATCCCATTTAATATCTTTATTGATGATCTGGATCAGGAGATCGAGTGCACTCTCTGCCAGTTAACACATGACACCAAATTGGGTGGGAATGTAGATCTGCCGGAGGGTAGGAAGGCTTTGCAGACAGATCTAGACAGGATGGATTGAGCGGGCTGAGGCCAATGGTATGAGGTTCATCCAGGTGGAGTGCTGGGTCCTACATTTGAGTCACAATAATGCCCTGCAGCGCTACAGGGTTGCAGAAGAGTGGCTGGAAAGCTGCCAGGTAGAAAAGGACCTTGGGATGCTGGTCAAGAGCAGCTGAACATGAGCCAGAAGTGTGCCACAGAGGCCAATGGCATCCTGACTTGTATCAAAAATAGTGTGGCCAGCAGGACTACTCCAGCAGTGATCATCCCCCTGTACTTGGCACTGGTGAGGCCCCATCAAGCCAGTGTTCATTTTTGGGCCCCTCATGACAAGAAGGACATTGAGGTGCTGGAGCATGTCCAGAGAAGGGCAAAAAAGCTGATGAAGGGTCTGGAGCACAAGTCTTACAAAGAGCTGCTGAGTGAGCTGGGGTTGTTTAGCCTGGAGAAAAGTAGGCTCAGAGGGGCTCTTCCCACTTTCTACAACTGCCTGAAAGGATGTTACTCCCAGGTAACAAGTGATAGGACAAGAGAAAACATGCTCAAGTTGTGCCAGGGGAGATTCAGATTGGATATCAGGAAAATTTTCTTCACTGAAGAGGTTGCTAAGCATTGGAACAGGCTGCCTAGGGATGTGGTAGAGTCATAATCCTTGGAAGTGTTCAGAAAGCATGTGTAGATGTGGTGCTTAAAGACATGGTTTAGTGGTGGACTTAAGAGTGTCAGGTTAATGGTTGGACTTGATAATCTTAGAGGTCTTTTCCAACCTAAACAGTTCTATGATTCTATGAGACAAAATAGTCTTTCCTGGAACATATTTCAGGTTATCAAGTGCCAGAATTAGGAAATCAGAGAAATGAAATGCACAAGCAATTTTTCTCTTTACTACAAAGAAAAATGCATATTTTTCCTAGATAACAAAAATGAGGCCAAAGGGAGGGGGGAGGGGGAGTAAAAAACAGCAAGAACAATATCTTGGGTTTTTTTTTCTGCTTATTTCCATATGAACAACATGGATAAATTCAAAATGTAGGCTAGGAAAGGCATATCACAAACAATTTGTCAATCCTTTCTCTGAATCAGAATTTTACTTCACAGTTACTGTCCAAATTAAACTTTCAGGTTTAAATAGCACAGCATAACATTTCTTTGTGATCATACACACTGGAGGATCATCAGAGGAATTTCCAAGCCAAAAGTTTGGTGTCTCCCTACTTAGGAGGGAGATACTTTGGTATCTCCCTACATGCAGGAAAGATAAACACTTCAACTAATTGCATTGCCTTTCAGAAAAACCTCTGGGTTTATGGGGACTCTGTAGTGAAATACATAACTGCTGCTTGCCCTCAGTAATTTGCTTTACCAGAGTGTCAGCAGCTGGAACTCAAGGAGTTTCAGATTCAGAGGGTCTCTTGCCCAACCCGTGGTGCCTCTCACTGGAATCAGGGACATGCACAGCTTGTTGTGTACACCCATCGTCCTGCAAACCAATATGGTCATGCAGATCAGGTTCTCTATGAACTGGGAGAGGGGTGGAGGTAGGAGATATTTGAGCTGAGAATTGGGGAAGGAAAGGAAACCACTGCATTTGGGCTTTGATGAGGAAACAGAAAGTGAACTGGGAAAAGAGGAGGTCTTTTGGGGAAGTTAATTAGATGAGATGGTATAGTACAAGAAGCACAATTAAACTTGTACGGTTAAAAGGCTTTACAAATTAAATTCATGTACATGTAAGAGGCCACCACGTAACCTAAACCCTGACACAAAATTTTTTTTGGACCACTGTGCACAGAAATGACACCCAACCCATGCAGAATGGGAGACAGTTTGACCATACTTCTCTCTACCACCTCCCCTCTCTAGTGGTTCCCTCCCACAAGCCCATCTTCACTTCTATGTTGGGTTCTCTCAGCTTTTCTTTATATTTCCAGCTTACACCGTTTTTCTGCAGCATTGACCAACAGCATGTTCTTCTCAGCTGGCTTCAGCATCAGGAAAGTTCTCCATCTGGAGACAAATACGCAAGCAAATTTTAATTTATTTTTATAAGAATACAAGAACAGCTGTAATGGATCAAACCAAAGGTCCATTTAGCCCAGCCGATTCTATGTTGGGGAAAGGAATTTAGCATTGTGAGTGCTTCTTGGTTTTGAACTGGAAGCAGCTGAAAGGATGAAGGCAACTGTCCCTTATTCTTAGTCAAAGAGCATTTGACATATCCCCAAAATGAACAGAGAAGATCTTCTTTAAGCACATGGCCATCTGTATGCTAAAAATGGTCCATGTGATTTGTTCTCAGTATACTCCTACTATACATCAATGAATCAGTTAAGAACTGACTCGTTCCAACTGTTTGTGGCTTCTTGTTTGTGAATTCATGCCTTGCCTAAATTGAAATCAGCAGGAGCATCTACTCCTAGACATAATCTGGCTGTGTCACTTGCCAACAGCAATTACAGAAACTCATGGGGAACATTGGCTGCAGGTTACCGAAACAGATGTCAGTTGTAGCAACACAGGCGTGAGACTGAATTTCAGAGTGCAAGCAGCCTGACATGCCATGTGTAAGTTCCAGCAATTCCAGCCACAAATCAGACCAACAGCTAAAAATCACAATTTGCACCCATCGTTCACATTCAGAGCACCCTCTACTTTCATCTGCCTCATGGAATCACATATATATCACAGTATAAAAATGCTTTTTTATTTCCTAGTAAGGCTTTATAACCTCACCAGAGGTACGACAAATAGAGAGGTGGAGATGTGACAACAAGCATTTAGAAACACAGGTTCATTGCTACCACAGGAGGACAGTCATTCTAGGAATAAGGCTAATAAAATTTAGAGATTAATTATACGGGCAAACTTCTTTTTAAAATCTATTTAAGAAATGTTTCTGCAAGCTTTTCCTATCATCACTCACAAACGTGACCCCATTTTAATTCTTATCTCTGCTCTTCATAGGTGAAAAGAGGTAACAATTTTAAAAATGCTGTATTATGCTAATCCAAATAATGAATACGGGCCAGTAAGTCTCGTATTAAAATCTGGCCTGAGCCTGCCCCACCTGGTTTTCTATTCACAATCTTATTGATGCTAGCAGAGGCACTCATCCTTCCAAGGTAAAAACCCTAACGTGGGAGCAGGATCAACACAGAAGAGATGGCAGCACAAATCAGGGCCAGGATCTACAAATTCTTCAAACACTTCACAAAGCCATAGGTCATCCCAGCTTCCAGAGTATGTCCTGGAATCTCTCTCAAAGTATGCTTTGTACCTCAGCAAAAGCCACAGAAGGTAACACGAAGCCTGTTTTCTGTGTTATATAAACATCCTGGGGGGCTGCTAGGGCAGCCTGAAGAAACATCTCCCCATGTATTGGCTGTTGTCCCAGTACACAAGGACAGCAACCGCCTTGAAACTTCTGAAAGGAGTTCAGCACACAGTCCATGTTTTCCACTGACAGACTCCTATCCCTGATAACATACAAATTAAGTGAAATGGGGCATTGTCATAAGCATTGCCTAAGAGAATGAAAACAATCTGATGCCAACAAGCAGTCTGACAACTCTAGGACCCTGCGACTATTTTTTATCTAGCTAGACAAATTACTCACTGAAAACTGCTTTTACCCATTGTCTACATTGTTCAAAGCAAGCCTAGGAGAGGCCCTATCCTTCCTGCCAGAGGACGATATCTAGCGTGGCAGGGAAAAACTATGAGAGGAAGGTGGAAAAAGAATGAGTGTGATCTTTAAGGAGAGCACACTGACAATGAAGATGCACATTGTGCTTGGGTGACTCATTTGGCTTATGCCACCCTTACATCCATGCCCACAGGTAGAGAGACTAATCTTTTGAAAAATTGTCTCCGGGTGCAACTGCAGGAGTCTAGCAAACAGCAGCCATCATAATCATTTGCCCACGCTTTCCTGCTTTTCTTACTTTATGACTATGATTTGTCTCCCTATGCTCCTAGAAGATGCAGGAGATTCTGGAATGGCAGATTCTTTCTGTCTGCCTGTCCTGGTGCAGTTTCAAGCTTCCCCTAGTGCCTGCTAAAAGCACTTAAAGCCAAAGGTAATGTCAACCACAAATGTATTTCCCTTCACAAACTGCGTTAACCTTGAGGTGAATTAAGACATGCACATTTTTTCAAATTCTGTACCAGTATTATCCCACTTCTAGAGTATGAAAAGATTTTATAGGTTTTGAAGTAAATGGGTTGCATTCTGTATATTTTTAGATCTTCAAAAAGGAGTATGTATATGGAAAGTCTGGCTCTACAAGGACTTTGTTAAAGAAACAAAGGATGCCGTGTTAGAGAGCAAGGGACAATACTGGCCTCAGGTCTTTCAACTCCTATGCCTGCTGATCACCACTCCCTTAGTTTGAGAGATGGCAACAGAAAATCCAACAAGGTGAATAAAACGATGAACTATTATATATAAATACATATATGTATATATACACACCAAACCATCAGTTTGGTACAGTTCAATATAATTTCTGGAAGCTTTGTCATGTCCAAATATTCTGTCATCCCATGTTTCATCACCTGACCACCACAAACCTAAGATAGTTTTAAGACCTATAAATAGATTTCTAAAGGCAATATTTAACTTTGTTGTAATTTATATCTCCCAAAGTTCAAAATTATACTAACAAGTTGATGAGAATGATCAGTACTTTCTAGTGCCACAGTCTGTGTGAAGTTTTGACTGGTCCCGGGATAGGGGTAGAATGGGTGAGAACAGCCACACACCTCTATTCCCATAGGAGATCCATGGGTCTTCATATGAGAACAAAAACCCTACCAAAACAAAAAGTCAGTTATGCGCTAAGAGATAAAAAGGGTTTGTAAAGGGGGCTCATATGTAGATCAGCTGTTGTGTCTCTGGACCAGGTACATTTACAACCACAGCTGGTGCAGTCAGACCACCCTCTGGTGACAGGCTCTTGTTTGTAAGGATTATAGAAATGGAATTCCCCTGGGAGAAGGATTTGTTTAAGACTTCTGTTTTCTCAGTTCTTTTGTAACATTCCCACACCGGGCAAGAACCATTATCTTCCCTTTCAGGAAACAGTGATCCAAGTAGGACTCACATTGAGCTGCACAATAACCATTTTCTAAGCACTACTTTGATAGTGGGCTGCCGCAGCCAAGTGTGAGTAGACTGAGAAAGTCTCTAGTTAAAATGATAGCACACAAAATACCAAGTGAGCCCAGATAAGCACGCATCAGCAGTTTGCTGCACATTCTGCAAACAAGGGTGTGAAAACACTTCTGATCTTCTCAAGCCATACTTCAGCCCGGCCAGAGAGAACGGCAAAGGACACCAGCAGAAATTTAAAAAAAAAAAGTTTCTATGAATTGAAAGAAATGTTACTGGAGTCTTTTTTCAGCCTGTCCGGTCCCAGAGGCCGGGATGCAGCCGGGACGGGGTATCCCTGCGGGTCCCGCACCGCCCCTCCCGCCGCGCCTGGCCGGGCCTCTGCTGCCACCTGGCGGCTGTGCCGCCGCAGCGCCCCGGCCCCGGCGCGGCTCCGCCGGGCGCGTCCCCCGCGCTGTCAGACCGCCCAAATTACCGCTCTGTCCGCTTCCCAAAAACCAGCGGTGTTAAACGGGATGCAACACTATTTTCTAATGTAAACACTGTGCATGACTTTTCTGGTGATCTCCCATCGCCTTCGAATACCCAGCGTGAAACTTCAAATCCTGATTTAGTTTTGCGCGAACACTGTGAAATGAGAATATTTTCATGAGTACTAGGGACTTAGTTTCTTGATACTCATAAATAATACATATCCAGCAACATGCACAATCACTCAGCTGGCTGGCACAGGATGGCCTGTGGATAAGGTAGCAAAAGGTTTGCTGGCTGCAAAACCTCAGAACTTATTTCCCATTTGTGTGGCTGGAATAGGATGGAGTACTAAACACATCCAGTAATATCTCTACAAAAACACTACGTCCACTTCTTTCTCGCTGCCTTTGAGCAGCACATGGCAACATGCCATTCTAGCAGCAGTCAACACCAGGGTCAGTCCCTCCCCTTTCTCTGTGTTTTACCGTCAAGCATCTTCACTTCACAAAAGGCACCAGATGAGTCAAGGGGGCTACCTGGTATACACATTTCAGCCCAGTCGTATTCCTGGAAGGGCTGGAAAGGCTCGATCATTCAGCTCAGGGGAGGCGTGGATTAGGAAAGGGGAGAAAGATTAAGAAAGGACAGAAAAGGCAAACATCAAAACTGTGCATTCTGAAGGGAGCAGGCTTTAACAGCAGATGACAGCACCATGAGAAATTTCTCTCAATATCCCTGCATACAAGAATGTCCCACACTGCAGGGGCACAGCCAAGCAGCAATTCATGCACCATACCTACAGGGCACCTGACACTCACATTAGTAACAATGGAAAGATCTGATCTGGAGCAAATTATTGTGGCAGAGATACTTGCTGAGAAATGTTCTGGCACTTCAGGCACACACAGGAAAATTATCAGCATCAGCTCCCTCTACATGGCAAAATGAAGTAGTAATGATTACACTGAACCCACAGGGAAACCCTACTCTGAAGAACTAAAGAGTTCACCAGCAAAAAAGTAACAGGGTGCTGGTGCAATAAATACTTAAGTCACACACCTCTCCAAGGGAGCCCCCGGTGGTGTAGAGGAAAACACA
>NW_020956571.1:89203-115407 GCF_003031625.1 Empidonax traillii
GACCCGGGTTCGATTCCCGGTCGGGGCCCCTCCCCGGGCAGATGGAGCTCGTTAGCCCTTAAGGCAATCCATCTACGTCCTGAGGACCTCGCTGCCACCGTCCAAGCGTGCTTGGCCCCGGCAGATGAACCTCAGGATTAAAGGGTGGGCTCAGTTCCGCGCACACTGTGTCTCACCTAAAAAATCCAATGCGCAGGCTGGAAGGTGGAAAGACCTTCCCCGGTTCTTCGTTCGCGAAGAGACTGGCCATTACACCTCTCCATTCATCACCTTTATTGCTTACTCTGTAGTGGACGGCTCTTACATTCAGAACCAGCTGGTACTGAGTAACTTGGTACAGACTCTACCGGGATCCATGTAGGAAGCACCAACACATGACAAGAACAGAAATGGAAAGCAAAAGCATAGTGTGCTTATCTGTTACTGCATAAAGCTTCACAAACTGACTCAAAGCCTTGCCTATGAAAATGTAGATTATTCTAAATATTAGCTAGATGATTCATTTGTCTCTCTGTCGACATACTCCTGCCATCACAGAATCTGATGTTTCCTATTGCACCGGAAAACAGTTTTTTGCAACGAGGTTGTTGCATAAAACATAAACCCAAAGGAATGTCACATGCATGTACTTCCCACCTGATAGAAACATGGTGTGATCTACGCAAGGAAGTTTTGGAGAGAGCTGTGACAAATACAGGGATGCAATGTGCATGTGAAACTATCTTCAGTCATTGTGAGAAGTAAGCAAAGCTGCCAAGTGGATTCAGTCCCCTCAGACTTATGTCCAGAATACAAATGAAGTTACCAGAGATTCAGTATGCTTTTGTCACAGGAAAACAGAAAACTACTGACCCCATGGCATTAAATGGAATACTATCTTCCCATTCTTTCAGAGTTCTGAAAAAAAAAGAAAATTCTGCATTTTTCTTCCTTCTCCCCATATGGTTATTATTCTCTTATAGGTCTCAGCTGCTATGTTATTTTGCATCCTTACTCTTGATTGCACACCTGTTACACAGCAGATTTGTGGTGGGTTGACCCCAGCTGGACACCAGGTGCTGACCAAGCTGCTCTATCACTCCCCTCCTCAGCAGGACAGTGTGAGAGAAAATAAGATGGACACAAATCCCTCATAGATCAAGATAAAGTCAGCTTGATAAAGAAAAGCCTGCACACAGAAGCAAAGTATAAAACAAGACCTATTCTCTATTCCCCATCAGCAGGCGATGTCCAGCCACTTCTTGGGAAGTGGGGCTTCAGTACACACAGCAGTTGCCAAGGAAGACAAACATCATAAAAATGCATGCCCCTCCCTCCTCCTTTCTCTCAACATTTAAATCTGAGCAGATGTCATATATTATGGAATATCCCTTTGGTCAGTTTGGGCCAGCTGATCTGGCTGTGTCCCTTCTCAAGCTCTTGCCCCCCCCAGCTTCCTGGCCATGGGGAATGTTGGAGAGACAATGCTGATGCTGGGGAATGCTGCTCAGCGGTAGCCAGAACACTGGGGTGTTAACCACACCTTTCTAGCTACCATGCAAGGCACAGCACTGTGAGGGCTGCTGTGGGGAAGATTAACTCCACCTCGGCCAGACTCAATACAGGGGTTTAATTCACCAAGGTGATAAGAGCTAGTCTTTTTTTTTTTTTTCTTTTAAAAAGTCTTTTCACTTGTCTCTCAACCTCTACATTTAATGCCTTGGCAAATATCTTCCCTGCACCCTTTTTGTTTTCTTCTCAGAGTCTTTCCTGCATGTCAACACCCATTTTATTAATTTTCCTTCATAGGTCCCACCTTTGGGCAGGATCCTTTGTTCTTCCAACTAAAAAGGAGTGAATCTGAAGGAACATCTACCTTGTTAAAAGAATGGATTGAGCTGAAGTTGAGTTGGCCCTCCTCAGGTAAAATTCAATGTAGCTTGGTTACTACTGCAGTATACCCAATTTAAGTTCATAGTCACTTAAATGCAGGTCTAAAAAAAGAAGCACAAAAGACACCTGATCATAGCAGATGTATAAAAATCAGATTACCACAAAGAGAGTAAATGAATTAATACTTAACAGAAAGGGTCATTAAGAAAATAAAAGGAAAAAATTATCACAGAAAGACTGTTTCCAGAAGCAAGAGAAAGATACTGGGATTTTAAATACTATAACTGTCAGATTTTAGGAAATCTCTAGTCATGCTACTCAATGAAAAGTAGTAAGTAATTAAGATTTTTTTTTTTGTTAGCAAAATCTTAATTAGTAATTGTTAGCAACAACATTCAGTGCATATAGAACATTTTCCATCTGCTTCTAATTAGAAAGGAAAATCTGAAGAATGACTTGGAAAAAATCATACCCTAGGCATTAGCATACTAACAAGGAGAGTCAGAATTGAATATGCTCACGAAAGAAAGTCAATTTGTCTGTCTAATAGAAGCACTTGATAACATTGCCAAGTTTCCTAAAAAGGCAACAGACAAGTTGTTCTGAATTTAAAGGCAGCAGGAAAAAGGACAAGTTCTACTGAGTGCAGAAGAGTACATCACATATTCTCTGACCTTCTGGAGAATATGCAACATGGAGGAGCCTATTAAGTGAATTTTAAGAGTTTTTCTGTAGCGATTAAAAAAAAAAAAAAAGTATTTTCAAGTTGTGGAAACCAACAGAATTTGTGTGAAAGACCTTAAGTTTCCCTTAACAACTTTACAAGCAGAGTGATGAGCAAAGCCAGTAGACTGTGGTAGGATAAGGAATATATGGTAGGGTCATATCTACAAAGTACATCTAACAATAGGGTCAGGTGTGGGAAGCCTGAAAGATGAATGATGCCTTTCTGCCAAGAAAAACACAGATAACACAAACCAGCAATTCTTGCTGTACCATCCATTTGGGCATACTCCATTCCTACCATGTCAAGGTAGCAGGTAGCAAGTCTATACTAGAGTAAATATCCTCAGAAACAATTGACTATCTCGAGATTAAGGTAACTAGTAAAGATTTTAGCAAGGTAGAGCCCAGTGTTGCTACCTTCAGGGGCACTGTAAAGCAGTGTCACCTGGAAGCTGGCAACACTAAGGAGAGAAGCACAACTGGATACCTGACCATGCAAAGTAATTATGCAATCTCTTATATTAAGCTGACATATCAGAGAATAAGGGTTCACCAAGGCAAGGGAAAAACCTCCCCTACTATTCAGGGGAGGGGTGTGATATCAGGCCTATAGGCACCTAGGTATGTAGTAGTAACAAAGAAATGTGTTCACTATTCTTAATTTATTACATAGGATCTGAAGATAATTTCCATTTCAAACGTACCCTGAAACAATGAGAGCATCAGAGGCTCAGAGCATGACTCAGAAATGGTGTAAAAGAAAATATTCTTTAGGACCTGGCAAAATTTCTGAGATAAAGACTTTATTAGAAGAACATGCATAAGCTAAAATTGAGTTGATTATATTATAAAGTTAAATCCAAATGAAAGGCAGATTTTGAAACAAAGAGTATTTTTTTTGTTTGCATGCTAAGCTCAAGACTTCGGTAAGACATATTTTTCCTCACAAGCTCGCAAACACATATTTCATGCCCTTGGCAAAGTATTTCTCAATATTTTTAAATGTTGCTAGACAGGTTATCAGAAAATGTATTGTTGTACTTATGTATGACCCCAGATTTCTTTTTTTTTTTTTTTTTTTTTTTGGGAAACACACACTCCCCATTATTAGTTTCCCTTCCTTTACCCTTCAATCATGATGTTTTTCCACAGCCAGTTATGCTCGTGCCCAGCAAACAGATTTATCCTGGTCTTCTAATATGATAAGGCCTCAGTGAAGCCTATAGTATGTGCATACACATATATTCAGAATTATGTTACTTGCTCACCCCCCCACTCCAGTTTTCCCACTCCTTTCTGAAGCACCTTCAGACCATTAGCCCTTTCCCTGACTCCAAGACCTATCACACCACAGCTGTTTATTATAGCTATAACTATGAAATTACTTGACTGCTTTTAAAGCAAAGAGAGATAGAATCACACAATCAGAGAACCACAATCATTAGGTTTGGAAGGGACCTCTGGAAGCCATCCAGATCTCACTTTCCCCCATCACAGCAGGGTCAGCTAGATCAGCTGACAAATGAATGAATTCAGGTGGGTTTTGAATGTCTCCAGATAGGGAGAGTTCACAACCTCCATGGGCAGCCTGTTCCAGTACTCTGACACCCTCAATGTAAAGTTCTTCCTCATGTTGAGGTAGAACTTTTATTAGTTTACAGCCATTGCTCCTCATCCTATTACTGGGCATTGCCAAAAAGAGTCTGGCACCATCCTCTTGGCACCACTTTTGAGATATTTATATGCACTAATGAGATCCCCTTTCAGTCTTCTTTTCTCTAGACTAAAAAGGCGCAGCTCCTACAGTCTTTCCTCATATGAGAGATATTCCTAATCATCTTTGTAGCCCTTTGCTGGACCCTCTCCAACAGCTCCTTGTCTTGTACTGAGCCCAGAACTGGCCACAGGTGTGGCCTTACTAGGGTCGAGGGGCAGGATCACCTCCCTCAGTCTGCTGGCTGCACTCTTCCCAGTGTACCCCGATACCATTGGCCCTCCTGGCCAAAAGGGCACACTGCCATCTCACGGTCAACTTGTCATCCGCCAAAAAATTGACGTGTTTTTTTTGTTTGTTTGTTTGTTTGTTTGTTTTTCCCAGTAACTACCAACAGCCTTTTTGTTACTGCTTCATGTAAACATTTAAGTTAGAGGGGAACTTTTTCTGTTAGGGTCTTAGAGTGCCACCTACTTCCCACATAACAGGAACTCTAAGAGAAGGGCTTATGCACTGCTCCAGCTTGTGTTGCCAAAATATGTTCTGTCACCCGGTATGCAAGAGGCCAATCCACACACAGAGTCAAGGAGTTTATTTACAAATCTGTGCAGAAAGGGGTGCTGGGTGGCAAATCCACAAAGCTAGCACACAACTATCAAAACTTTTCACTATGTATACATTTTAGCAAACACAGGAATTAGTGTCCATTGGCTACAAGTTACATGGTTCTCTTATTCATTAGTATTCTCTCGTCTGTTGGTTAACGACTCTCTCGCTTCTCATCCTGATTAGTCCGCACAGCTCGGTCGTTCCCTGGAGTCAGTGGGTTTCCTGGGTAAGTGGTCCTTGAGTCGGTGGTCACGATCTCCCCATGCCGGAATTACCTTTTACCCAGTCGGAGCTGATTCAGCACAGTTGCTGAGTTGGCTTTATTAGTTTCTTCCTTATCTTGGGAGCTCTGCCAAAGGTCCTTGTGGCCCATAAATTCTGTGTTCTTTGTGTCCACTATCAGTGGTTCATCCTTCTTCCCAAGCTTTGTTAACCTCCCCCTAGGTCTGAGATCACTGAAGCATGTCAAGCCCTAAACCTTAACAAGGCAATTCTACCAACAAGTAATTTGTCTTTCTAACACCTGGACATCACTTGTTAGCTGCTGTGTTTCACAGATTAAATATCTTTTCTTCTTGTTAAGGCTTGAAGGTATATAAAAATCAAAGAACATCCTTTCTTAAGCAAATTTTACATATTCCACATTTTACAACAACTGGAGTGGGAAGCATGGCACTGTTTTGGCAAAGCCCCCAGCAGTTCCCGACTCCACGGCTGCTGACCGACCGGCGCTGCCTCACCCCCACCCTGCAACAGCCACAGCGCCCGGAAATGGAAATGGGAAAACAAGCCCCTTTCCCGTCCTCGCCAGGCGCTTCCGGGTCGCGCTGGGCTCTCCTGGAGGCGGCGGGGCGGGCGGCGCTCTCCGTTCTCCTCCTGCTCACCGTCCTGCTCACCGTCCTCGCCATCCTCTGCTCCTCGCCCTGCCGTGCCGGTGCCGCCCGTGGCCGCCGCGGGCTCTGCGGGGGTGAGCGGGGCGGGCGGGTCCGCGGGCGGTGCGGAGGGGAGGGAGGGGAGGCCGCGGGCCGGGGCTGCGCCGGCTGCGCTCTGGCGGTGGGTCCCTTTCTCTGGCAGTGTGGGTTTACCAACACCCTCCAAGGAAGTGCCCTCAGCCGAAGATCCGCGGTCGTTCTGGTGCGGTCCGCGGGTCGCTGCTGGCGAAGAGCATCCCCGTGTTCCCAGGGCAAAATCGCTGGAGGTTTATGAGGCCGCCTTAAAAGCGGGGTCTGTTCCTGCTGGCCTGCTTTTCTGTCCTCCCCTGGGGCGTGTGTGAGCTCTTTTTGGTGTCTGTGAAATAGCGTTTCCTCTGCAAAGGTGAGTTTGATTTGTCACGGCTCAGCTGCTCGTGGAGATGAGGCAGCACAGGGTGGTTGGTGTTCACTTCCCTCCTTCTTTGGTGGGACAAGCAGATGTCACCCTGTTAAACACAAATGCACTATAATTCATATTTGTTCTTAAAACCAGACTCTCGTTTTGGGTCACCTGAGAGTAGTGTGTGCTGCAAGTGGTTTGGCACTTAGTTGGCCTTGGGCTTCTGGCAGGTGTGTTGTTTTGTGGCTAATGCCAAGCACACTCAGGCCTAGAAAGAGAAGAATAATACATTGCAAACTGGCTCAAGAGCCCTAGTCTTTCTGGTAATTACCTGACCGTTAAACAGAAACTCTTGGTAAAATGAGTTTCACTTAAATGTAAGAGATGCTTGTATACTCCTAGCGAGCAAGCTTCTTTTCTGGTTATTCATCTCAGAAGTTGATACAATTGCACTCAAAGCTTTCTAAATTTCTGTTTAAAGTCAAGTTGAAAAGAAAAAAGGTTTACAATTCACAGGGAAAGATACGTATGAGGTCACTTTTCAGATATCTAATGCTTTAACTTTTTTTTTGCAGATTAATAAACGTACTGAAGCGTTGTTATGGAGCTAGAATGGCAGTGAAAGAAATTTTAATTATTTACTTCCAATTAGATATTTTAAAGAGAGAAACACGGGGTTATTTTGGGCCTTGTTTTTGAAATTTTAGGCCTTCAGCTGGTCATAAGAAACAGGAGTTAATTTCGGCGTTTCAATATTTCCTCTTTTTTAACAGTAATACTCGACGAAAATATTGAAGTTCAAAATGGCTTATTCATATTTTGGTTTAGCTTTTCCCTATAAGTTATTTTAAATTATTCTGTGAATTTTAATAAATATTTTGACTGGAATTTATCATTTGGATTCTGTAGCTTTGCTTTTGATTGTCCAGCTTGAACTAGGACTGCAAGAATGTGGTATGCTTATGCAAGTCATCAGCATGAAAGGTTATTTTTTTATCTCCACTGTAATCTGAGAGTTTTACAACTATTCATAGGGTGCTTATTTTTAAAACTTTGACATTTTCTCCAGGTTTAAGTTTGTTTTATAATACAAGTTCCTCACTGCCATTATGAGGCTAGTAATTCTTGAAGATTATGATCAGGCTAGTGAATGGGCAGCAAAATACATCTGTAATCGTATTATCCAGTTCAAGCCAAGTCAAGGAAGATATTTCACGCTTGGTCTACCAACAGGCAAGTTTTATTCAAAGTCTATGTAAATAAGTAAACCTAGAACAATGTTTGTATCATTGCTAGCAGATACATTTTAAAAGAACATAAGTATTATTTTTGGTAATACTCCAACATAATTTTTTTAAAATATGGATCTGCTTTGTGTGAAAAGTTGTGATGTGAAAGCTGAGAAATACTAAATGAGAAACAGCAGGTTGCATTTATGTTTAAAAGTATTGTAGCAAAATTTGACTATGATGCGATTTGAATACACTGAAAATGTTGTGCAGATACACAGAACAGTAGAAAAACTTTATTTAACAGGTAGTACGCCTTTGGGATGCTACAAAAAGCTGATAGAATACCACAAAAATGGAGATCTCTCTTTCAAATATGTAAAGACTTTCAACATGGATGAGTATGTAGGTAAGATGCGCTATTATTTGAGAACACACTGTACTGTTATTTTTTCCTCCTTATAAAAACTACTAAATACTTTATCAAAGAACAAGATCAGTCTAGTATGTTTGTATTCTTTATGTTAAATTTCTGTCCATAAGGTCATCTTAAGCATTTTTCTCTATTTATTTTTGCATTTTTGTAGACATATAAACAGGTGGATCCTGGGCTAAATTCAGTGCAGAAAGTACACTGTGACATAATATTGTGACTGCATTTCTGTTGAAGACTTTATACTCTTTGTGATAAGACATATGTGAAGTGAATGCAAACCAATTGCCTTGTGCATGCCAACAGGAAAACTTTCTTCTCAATGTAATTTCAAAACTTGCTTTATCTGGCTCAGTTAGGTTTGTCTTGCATGCCCTACATCGGTTACAAATAAACTAGAATTAAGGCTGTTTGGTTAAATCTTGTCTTATGTTAGTTTCACTCTAAATAATTTCAGGGCTCCCCAGAAATCATCCAGAGAGCTATCATTCCTATATGTGGAATAACTTCTTTAAGCATATTGACATAGATCCAAATAATGCTCATATCCTTGATGGGAATGCTCCAGACTTACAGGCGGAATGTGATGCATTTGAAAAGAAAATTGAAGAAGCGGGAGGGATTGATCTGTTTGTTGGAGGTATGAGGAAATGCTCCATGGTTAGTTTCTATCAAGCATGTACACTGATTCTTTAATCATTATTTTCATAACTTGGCTAAACCCAGATCTTTCAGTTATGGTGCAGGAAAGTTCTGTGCCTAACAAAGAATCAGTATGAGTACCAAAACAGAATGGTTGGTGTCCAAGTTTCTAATGGCTTCATTTAAGTAAGTTTTGGATGTTTTTTATTGAAAATGGGGAAAGAAAGAGTCCTAAAAATTGTTTATTTGTTTAATATGTTTGAGGATATTTGTTGACTCTCAGGTCTGGAATGATTTACTTTTTTTAACTTTGAAAAGGCATTGGTCCAGATGGCCACATTGCATTCAATGAACCCGGATCAAGTTTGTCTTCAAGAACAAGATTAAAGACTTTAGCAATGGACACCATTTTGGCAAATGCTAAATACTTTGATGGAGACTTATCTAAAGTACCAACTATGGCGCTAACAGTTGGTGTGGGTACAGTGATGGATGCTAGAGAAGTAAGAACTCATTTAGTTCTAGTTGCATGTGTGTTTTCAAGACTAGCTGGTATTGATACTGGGATTGAAAGTAAAGAGACCTTTGTTTTGCAGGTGATGATTCTTATAACAGGTGCACATAAGGCTTTTGCACTGTACAAAGCAATTGAAGAAGGAGTCAATCATATGTGGACAGTTTCTGCTTTCCAGCAACACCCTCGCACTATCTTTGTGTGTGATGAAGATGCTACTTTAGAACTAAGAGTTAAAACTGTGAAGTACTTTAAAGGTGAGCACTGAATCAGAGGTTACATGTGTTTAAAAAAATGCAAACCCAACAGATTTAAAATTATAAGTCTGAGCCTTCAACACTTTACAGTACCTAATGTATAATGTTATATATTCAAAATACTGTTAACTTATTTCTTGTGTATGGAAAATTGCTAGGAGGCATAACTTGTGCTGCTTATATTCCTGACAAATCTGCTTGGAAGAAATATTTCCTTCGCTTCTAGTTTGAAACAACAGTTTAGTAATCTTCCACTTCAAACAGCAGCAGTCTAGAATACAGGTCTTAAGTACACTGGAAAGTTTCACTTAAAAAAAACTCAATACATTTATTAATCCTGATATATTTTCATGCTGCCTTTGCTATGTGCTGTAACATGCTGCCTCTAGTAAACTGAAAATGTATGATACAGACTTTGAAGTCACGTGAGGACATTTTTCATACAGTGCAATTAGCATAACAATCTATACTGACTCTGAACACATCACACACTTGTACTGTGCTTTTCATATTTGTAGTGGGTATATTGGGGCAAAATTGAAGTCAGGATATTTAATAGTCACTGAGACTTCCTAATCTGAATTGTTTCACTGAGACTGTAGAAGCTGAGAAAAGTAGTTTTCTCCTGACTGTACTAGCACAGCACATGGAATTGTGTGAAATGGTTGTCTTTCTCACTAGCATGGATACCTATAGTAGTTGAGGTATCAGAGATCAAGATTGTAATTTATTCAATTCTTTTTTAAAGCATTATATCAGCAGTGCTCATATATGTATTAGACTACAATTCAGACATTACTGTGATTTTTATCCTGATATCACTTGTGGCCAACTTGTTAATTTTAGATTTTTTTCAATATGCTGTCCTCTGCTATGTATTTGCAGGGTAGGGGGGGAGGGTTAGTCTTTAGCTGTATCACACTGCTAGATATTGTTGTTTTCAAAGATAAACTTCTTTAACTTGGATAGCTTGGATGGATTTTAAATATTATCCTGTTTTTCATATAAACAAAGATAAACATAATGTAGAATTACTAGGTATGAATGACACTGAACATCGCTTTAAAAACATCAAGGGCTACAATTTATGAATGTGTGCTATTGTGTCACACTGTATTGAATAACCCTGCTATACACAGCAATAGAATTCTAAAAAGACTGTTTAGTGTAAACTTGCTTAATTTTTACCTACTCTCAAATCAGTGAGATTTTCCCTTTTAAATATGGAGAAGAGATCATTGGGGGTCAAATCTGGAATTATTTCTGAATCTTGATCTTTAGGTTAGACTTCTTAGGAAAGCTACATAGTTCTTAATACTGCTATTTATGATAGTGATTTACTGGGATTTTTCCCTACTTAAAAATTCTCAAGGTACTATGTGAAACTGTAATTATTTATTTATTTTTTTATATAATCAAGTACCACACTGGCTGGTAAATAGAATAACTTACTCCACTTTTTTCTAACTTTCTGAAAACCTAGTATAGGCTAAAATTATGAAGTGTACTTAAATGTTCTTACGGTAAAAGGGAAAATAACTTTCTTGAAGAATGAAAGAAAATGAATTTTGAATTTACTAATTTTTCTGGAGATAAGTTAGTTCAGGATAGTTTTTTGCATACGTGTGCATGCTTCTCTTTAAACTGTATGCAGAAATCTGTTTATCCAAAGCATACTTGAAAACACAGTGGGACGCATACCTTTAAAAAAACCTTTTGTTTCTTACTGATTTTCCTGTAACAATTTCACTAACAAGATTTAAATGTTCTTCATTAAGTATGGCAGAGGCAATACTTAGTAAGCATTTTTCATGTGTCTAGGAAGTGAGTAATTATCTCCTTTTCATTTCCCCTTTTTAGAAGAGAAAAACACTGGGAGGAAGTTCAAAACATGTTTCTAGTTTGAGCAGTGTGTGCAGCTGTTACTCTTTCAGTACAAATGACTTTATATCAAATGTATACCTAATTTTTCCCACTGTTAAACTGAAAAATATTATACTTGATCTAATATCTGCATTTTATATTCAATGACGACACAGTGATTAGTAATAGATGCTGCATAAAATGCCTTTTGTTGTGGTCACTACAGTAATGACCTTAAATTGTATAGTTATTGCATGTTGCTGCAGTGACACTTAGGTTGCTACCAGGTGCATCATGTAGCAAAGGTATTTATGTACTACTTGCATATTTATTTCACGTTATTTAAGAAAATTACTCTTAAATGTTGCATATTTTAATTTTAGAAGTTAGTCTTTAGTTTGATGCTAAAATGGACTTTTACTTTGCAGACTGTAAATATTGATCAGTTACTGTTATTAGTCCTTAAGGTGAAATGAGGTCAAAAACCTGCCAGTGACCCAGTGTCATACATAGGTAGATATAGGTAACATTTTTACTAAGTAATAACAAAATAAAGAGGGAAGCATCTTTTTTTGTTAATTACTCTTCAGCATGGTTCCATAATCAAAGTAGTCGAGTAGGAAAAAAAGTAACACCCCTAGTCACAGGTATGGGTGACTTGTATGTGGAAGGAAAAAAAAAAAAAGCACAGCAGAAAAGAGTTGAACTACTAAAATTCTGAATCTGCATTAACACTCTGGATAGTTTTAGTCTGCTTTTGCCTGTCTAGGACCAGAAGTACACTACAAATTACAAAGAGAGTAATACCACAATGCTAGAACACTGCAATTCAAGAATTCAAGCTGTAAGAGTATCACTATGTGTGTATCTGATTTTTATGCCGAATTATGGCATGAGGGAATTATCTTGCTGTTATGCGTTCTTAACACAGAATAAAAGATGTATTCAGTGAATTTGGAAGCATTCCAGATCTGCTTTTTGGGTCTGTTATCAGAGAACTGTCTGATCCCTGCTTGGATAATACTGCAGATGTCATTAGTATGCAAGTGATACAGGCATATATATGCTGTCTCTGATTTTAAATTACTTTAAATAGACATTATTGTTCTCTTCAGTGAACTATTTATAATGTATACTTTGAAGCAAAGTCCAAATAAAAATGTGGATAGAAGAACATGTTGAAAAATTATAAGTAACGTAAAGCTGGCATTGTTGCTTTCCCCCCAAGGTTTAATGCATGTGCACAATAAGCTTGTGGACCCACTGTACAGTATGAAAGAAAACTGAAAGAAGAATTGAAGAGGAACTCCATGTGGGTCAACAGCAACTGTTTTAGGTAGCAGATGAGTTCACTGCTATGCAATATGCTGAAAACCGTTTAAAATGGGGAATCCTAGGTACTGTATTTTTTAAAAGGTCCAATATCTGTACATTCACATTCCATCTGTTTGCTGTGTTGTGCATTTTGCTTTAACATTTGGAGCTCTGCTGTTGGGTGGTACATCACTAAATGCAACAGAACAAACCTGTGAGAGACTGCACGTTATGTAGGGAGGGGAAAGCAGAGCACTTACTCTAGCACAGCAGTGTAATGCATCTGCCTTGCGGTAAAGGTGATACTTTATTTCCCAGAATTTGTAATTTTGGGCTTGATTAGTGTAACTACATTTTGCATTTGTGTCTCTAGGCAGAATGGTTTTGGCCTTTGTCAATACTATGGACTTGTAACAGTTGTACAATTTCTACTATGAAAAGTTCTGTTTACATATATCTAATATAAACTGAGCTTTTGCACTTGGTTGCCTTAAATTTATCTTAAAGAGTTTTTGGGCATCTCAAGACCTGCTGTATAGTTCAGACAAATGAAAATACAAGAACAGTGCCTAAAAATGCACCAAATTCTTGCAAGTTATAACTTACTCTATGGATAAAAATATTAACTTCTGCCATAGCACTTTTTCCTCTCATGTATTTCAAGTTACTTTAGGATTTTTATATTTTTGGTAATCAAGCTTTATATGTAAGGAAAATCTAAATGGTCCTTTCTGGAGGTACCTGTTCAGTTATATAATTGATGTTACTATTAAATGCCTGAAAAGATGTTAAGTTACAGGAACATAATGTCTGCAAATTTAATGGTCATTTAAAGCCAACTGTTAATCACTTTCTCATTGTATTATTATAAACATTGAGCTGTTACAAGGAATGTTATTTCCTACTTTGAATATAAGTAAAACTTAAATACAAATCTCTAATTTCAGAATTGTTTCATTTCTGATATAAATTGTCATGCATAAATACTTCAGGGCTTCAGGAAGCGATTAGGCACCAAAGGAGGAAGATAAAGAGTTCACTGATATAGACTTTTTTGGGGGGAGCAGTGGGATCATGTCCTTGTGTAAAATACTCAGAGAAAGTGCAACAAAGCAGAACTTCAAGAATTTAACTCTTCACCTAGATGACAGGCAGGTAGCCTTAATTACAAAGCACTTTATCGCTTCAGGCCGTAGTAGATTCTCATCTAGGCTCACCTTTCACATAAAGGGTCAAACCAGATGGTCTTTGAACATCCCTTCAAACCTAGACTGTTATATGGTTCTGTGAAATTACAAAAGCATGGAAGAGTCTGTCTTAAAAGCTTCTGGAGGTGGGCAAGGAGTTGTAAACACAGTATATAGCAGGTTCATTAACTTGCATTTATGATTTTCTTATTCTGATGTGATTTTCCAGCATGATGATGATTTTCAGACAGCAGCAACTTTAAAAAAAGTAAAACAGGAAGCAGCTTGATATTGTTATGGCAACAGCTAAAACTTTACAAGAAAAAACCAAACCAACACAGCATTGTTTGTCTATACATACCTTTCAGTTATTTTTATAACCTTTTTGCCATACGGTTCCTGTTCTTTCATATGTAGACTTGCAATGCAAAAATAAAACATTAAGTATTAAAATATGAAAACAGTGAAATACAATGAAAATCGTACAATGAAAATTCAGTCAAGTGAACTTTTAATTTCATAATAATCTACATGTATCTGTACATTTTAAGTACACACTCCTTTCAATTCATCTTCCCACATATACTTAATTTAATTTACACCATTAAAAGTCAAGTATGTTCCCTCTCACAGTGATAAATCAATATATTAGCTCACTCTGCTACTGTCTGCAAAAAAGTTGAGAGAAGGATCATGTCACTGATCTCTACTTGTCAGTTTCTCTCTTTAGAACACGTATAAAGGCATCTCTTGGTACTTCCACGTTGCCAATTTTTCTCATCAACTTCTTGCTTTCCGCCTGCCTCTTTAAAAGCTTCATTCTTCTTGTAATGTCTCCACCATACTGTGAAAAGGAAAAATATTTTAGTAAGCTTCAACAGCAAATACAACGACAGTACATTTCAGCAACACTAAATTCAAGGGCTTAAAAAAAGCCAAGAAGGTTGGTTATATTATGACAAAAGATTATGTTATACTCCAAATAGTTATGCCTAAAGGACACTCATTAAAAACAAGAGAGCAAGTAAGCATGTTCATTTGGACATGTGAAGGCTGAATTCTGTTACCTACATTCACATAAGCCTGGCTGACAATACACTGGATCCATATGCCCTTGGAACAGCAGCAGGATGCCAGCTCAGATACGCTGAGGCATCTTGACTAGCACTAGGTGCTTTTATCTAGAAAAATGAACTAAACCCTTGTACAACATTGAACAAACACCATCCCACATCTGTGCGTAGCAGAAGAATTCTGTTGTGAGAAAGGGACACTTGGTTAATAATTTCCAACATTTGCTTCAGAGAGCTAAATGTAAGCTGAGTAAGAGGTATCACATTTTTACTATAGCTTTGTTAAGTCTTGTCAGTAGTCAACTATTCAATATTTAAAAGCTTTATTACATTTATACTTTCTTTTATCATCTGAAAAACAACTTAGGAAATGTGAAGTTACACATATGCCTGTGTACACACACACATTTACTCTATGTCTTCAACTACTAGAACACGGTGAGTTCACTCAAGCATGACATATCTTTGCTGGGTTTCTAGGAAAAGATGGGCCTATCTTAGCAGGTTTACAAATTACAGACACATTAAAAAAAAAAAATAGACAAAATACCTACACATTTTGCCACAACATTTTTCCTGTAAGCTTTGAGCCTGTAAAATAAAATAACATATACACCTTTAACACATTAGAACATCTAAATGTGAAGCTAAATACTGAGCTATGTCAAAATGCTAATTGTTTTTCTACTAGTTTTGTGAGATGCATTGGCATCATAACAATTTCATGTTTTGTATACAAGAGATGAAGCAGGAGATGCAATTCACAGTTCTTAATTCTAGAAATACCCCTTAGGGTGTATAATGCATACATAAAAAAATGACAATCTTGCCTTTTTATCTAGGACTTCTGCTATGGCTCATAGGAAGTGTTACATCCATGTGTGTATAGATATAAACACAAATTCTTACAGCGCCTGGGCTTAAATTCCTACCTATAATCATTTTACCACAATTTAAATGCTATTTAAACAGCAACAGAAAAATGTGACGAGAAAACACAGCATCAAGGAAACTGTTTACTCTAAAGAAGTGCATGCTGCTTAAGAAAAAGCTGTGTGTTCAGCTTGCAACATATTTCCTTTGGAACAGCACAAATCAATTCTTTTTTTACTGACTCTCCCAGAGATTAAACTATTCCACAACTAGCTAATTTTTTTCAGTAGGAAGAAACGTTTTCCTCTGCCAAAGAGGAAATGGACACGCTGGTGTTGCACATTATGCTTTATCCACTAAGTGCAATGCTGACCACAAGCAATTTAAAATAAAAATACATTTTCTTTGTATAAATGTAACTCAAAATCTTTAGTCATAGTCACAGCTTAAATTTGTTTGGGCTTTTTTTTCTTTTTTTCAAGATGTCTGGTAGCATATACAAGAAAAACACAATACTAAAATCAAAGTACTGTAATGTATAAAAATCTGTATTTTACATAGCTTAAATTATGGAGGGAAAAAAAGATGGTCTTCACTTACGTTTCTCTTGCAATTATTTTCTTGCCAATAGCAGCCTGGATGGCTATTTCAAACAACTGTCTAGGTATGGCCTCTTTTAAACGTTCACACAGGAGTTTACCAGCAGTGTATGCCTTATCACTGAAAAAAGAAGTCACCAGTGTTTTCAGAAAGGGTAATGCAATACCAAAAATATCCATAGACCAAACTGTTTGATAAAAGGATTTTAGTAGAAGTTTTCCTCTTTTTATCTCAAAAAATAAGGTGATCAGGGCATAATTTTGCATCTACTGAGTGGTCTCTGTATGTCACCTGTTTCAGACTAACAGACTGCATTAACAGCAGGCCTTCAAATATGTACAAAAAACACCCTGATTATCCATCACACTGAAGCCATTCTGAATACTGTTACAGCTTCAAAGGAAATTTTGAACTAGGTCAAAGAGAATTTTCATTGATTGTAGGCCCAAAAGGTCAAAATTTCTACATATTACAGAAATACTTTAAAAAGATTTGGCTTTATATAGCAAGAAAAAAAAATCTTGTACTCTTGTCATCTGCTAATAAAAATTATCCAATTATCTTCAGCATGTGCCACAGATTCTGGAAAGAGTTAGAGATGGAGGTAGATTGTTAAACACTGCATATTTATGATAAACACATTAAGTAGCAAGAGAGTTGTATCACTCCAGCCCCGTAACCCATCTGAACAAGGCAAGGGTTTCCTTTTCCTCTGTCAGCCTTCTGGAGTCAGAGAATTCCAAGGATTTCAATATTGCAGTTATGGAAAAAAAAATGAAAATATACAAATATTTAGCAACTATAAATTAGTATTTTAAGAAGGAAAAACAATCCACAAAAAGCTGATCTCAGGATTACTGGAAAGGGATTCTGAAGTTACAGAAGGGAAACTTGTAAAAACTGTGAGGAGAGGCAGGAATGGGAAAGGCATTACCCTCACCTGTAATTCCTGAGACAGTCGTGGAAATTGAATCATTTTATCAAAAAAAATTTCTGAGGTAATTGCATCCAGTAAATATTTAAATTTTCCTGGTACTAAGGCTGGAGACAAGATAACTTCTATAGAACAGACATTATTGGGAGAATAAAACCAACTCTTTTTCATTACAAAGTACTGAAAAAATTCATCTGGCATCTCCTTGACTGGTCTGCATTTAAAATTTTTCCAGACCCTTAGAAGATTGGCATTATGCATTTTCCTTCAACCTCTCTGCCCTACATTTGCCACAAAAAAATGTGATATCCAGCACTTGAAATCAGAAAAAGAAGTAGAAATTGCTACTAATTATAGTATGTATTACCTAATTTTCATATTACAAAATGCCTCTTTTTCAGTGGTGATGAAAGTGGTGATGTGGCAAATCCTCAATGCTCATATATATCTGTCAAATATAAGAGTAATACCTATACCTAGAATCACTTAAAATCATACATTTGTTTAAGTCAGGAAAGTTCCTTAAGATCATCAAGTCCTATTAATAGATAATGTTTTCACCAAAGTTAATAGGAAGTCTTATTTCTTTGGGATAAAGAATCTAGTCAACCTACTTATGTATGATAGTAGATAGTTCTTCAACTGGATTTCCATTTAGAAGAATATCCATTTTGATTAGGTCTGCTGCTTGATATCCTGCATCTTCATAATCAAAACTGGAAAAAAAAAAAAAGACAGTGCAGAAGTTACTGATGATATTGTAAAATTATATTCTGCAGTCTTTGTTCCATGAGTTTTAAATTATAGAAATAATTCTTAATAACACATTTGAACTTTTTAATAAAATGGAAGTACAGCTTTCAACAGTCTCTCAGTACATCTCCCCAGTGCAAAACCAGACTAGAAATGTACTGCACGTAATGTCATCTCCAATGCAGCAGAATGTGTCATCCTGACTTCCAGGATATCCTTCCAATCTACTGAGCAAGATAAATCAAGCAGAAATTTACATGCTTAATACAGTTTTTTAAAGACTTTATTCAAACACTTATTTTCTATCAGCTGGAGGTTCCTTCAAGCTCCAGGAAACACTCCAACACAGCTTCTGAACAGTAAATGTCCTGAATAACAAAGGAATCAAACACTAATCCTGGGCTGCTTTCTTTTCATCCGCTCAGTTATATGACCCCTATTATCATCCTCTCTGACAATTGAGTTTTCCACTTAATTGCCAAACTCTTCCTTGGTAGGTATGGAACACCACCTAACTCATACAGATGAACTAGTGCCACACCAGAGGGTGCACTTGAAAAATACACACATGACCAAAGGCAATGATTATAAGGTAGTGATGCACTTTCAGTGTTTTTCAGACTTATTTCCATCCATTTTCACAGTAAATCTAATCCATTAAAGGTGAAGAGAGACTAGATTCGCATCGTAGATTTTCCATCGTAAAGGAATATTCTTCACTCATGCCCTTCCATAACTGCTCCTCAGATCTTTTTTCACCACACCCCCCTTCAGGGATGAAGGGGGAACAGGAGAGGTAGTTACCTTGCATAGCCAGAAGACAGAGACTTAAGCGCATCATAAAAATCCAACACAATTTCATTCAGTGGAAAGAGGTATTTTAGCATAACCCTGTTTTCATCAATGTACAACATATCCTTCTGGACTGCCCTGCGATCCTAGACAAATAAAAATTGTTTCAGTTCCCCTTGACAGAAATTTTCTACAAAACAATACAAAGCAAAATAAAATTAACAGCTATCCAGCTACAAAAGAGATCTCCTGTATGGCAAGCCCCTGAGTAACCTTCCTATTGGTAGTCACTGAAGTCCTAGGACAAATAGCAGCACTATAATAAATGAAGTGGTTGTAACTTAACTGGACATATGATCCAAGCCTGTCCTCTCTAAATGCTGAATTGCTGAAATCCTTAACAACTTCTGCTTCCTGCTGCCTTTTAAATGTATAAATGCACAAACTGGAGTATTACACAGTAGGGTTTGCAGGCTCATCTTCTTTCCTCCCAGGAGGGTGTTCTTAAAAGTTATTTTAGGAATTCTTTTTAATAGATTTTATTCTTCCCTGTACAAGTACTGTGCTGTTTTGTATTATGTATTCTGCAATGTTAAATGCTAAGAAAAATATTGTGAAAAAATTATATGAAGACAATATGCATGACAGTTAAAACATTTTCAACTAGAAATATTCCAAATATACTTGGGGAAATGTGTTTGGCCTATTGTAAATTTACTTTGGTGAAGTACTGAAAAAAATACATGAGTGCACAGTAAAGTGTTAAGAAAAGTTGTATTTTCTTCCATATACTTCTAAAAAAACAATACATCCTATTCCCCTGCTGCAGGGGAATTCCATTCTTTCAGGAGAACAGAACAAGCTATGAGTTAGTCTAGTACAGACCAAGCACTTTACTGTCACTGAGCTTCATCACTAACTCTCAATATGTGAATTCTGTAGTTCAGTATTTTACAAATAATAAGTTTAAAATAATTATTTGTTTCAAAAGTATTTAATAACTACTGTCAAAGTTACTATTTAAGCACTAGTATCTATTATCATACTATCTAGTATCTTCACTTTAAGTATGAGGTGAAGAGCAAAAGACAAAACTAAAACTATATACCAACCTGACACAAAGTAATAATTTTCCCAATATATTCATGAGGGGTTACAATAGTACCAAGAACAGTTGGCTCCAAATATTCTGATACTGAAAATTTGTCAGGAAACTGAGCAGGGTTGATAATAGTAATCTCATCTTTTCCGTACTCCTAAAAACAAACAAACAAACCAACCAGATAGCATAATTTTACAAGTAAGTAGACTGAAAACCAAAGGAAACAAATACAGCATTGAAAAAATGCTAAAAAAATGTTTCAACTGCCGGGAAACGTTTGTGCATTATGCAACCCAAGTTTAAAACAAGAACAATTTCAGAAGAGATTTCTACATCACATATAGAAGTCCCTTGTCAGCATATCTTTAAACATTATTACACAGAAATATTACAGGATTTATTTTTTACTTGGGAAATGAGAGAAATACAAAAAGCCTTTCTATCCATCTTTCCAGGTCTCTATCTCACCTGTAAAGTGAGAATCTTCCTTCTTACTTCATCCTTATCCTTTAAGTTACTAAGACCCTGCCAGCCTACAGTAGCATTGCAAGCTATTCCTAAAAACATTCATGTTTTTTGACTGATAAAGCCTGGAAGATTATTTCACATGCTTTTAACACAGTTCGCTCAGTATGCACATAAATGAATACAGTATGATATGTCTCCTATATTCCCATTTTCAAGGACAAGTGCAAGACATAGAAAGTGTGCTTGAAGTGGATGGGGGAAGAATATTCTTAAAAAACATCCTTAGTAGAAAGAACATCCTTAAAAAAAAAATAAAATAAAAAAATTGTAAGCTGAATACTGGTGATTCTAATGCTTCCCATGAAATACAGTGCTAGCCTACATTTAAACACAGACTGTAGGTGTTTATTACAGGAGGCTTTTAATCTGCTATTTATATAAATTTGTAATGAATTTAACATACCTTTATCAACTTTGCTGAAGAAAGAACAGCTTTATATGGAACTGTCGGTGCAGTCAAAATAACCGACATATTATACTCTTGTTCCAAACGTTGATTAAAAACCTCCATATGTAGAAGACCAAGGAAACCCAATCTGGAAAATGAATACCCTGTTGGTAAAAGTTATTTGTATATCCCCTCGAATTTCAGTGGATTTTTTACACGTCCAGCACATTTACACTGTTAGTGTGGCAATCTCAAGCATAGCTAACAACCTGCAAAGGACCAAAATAATCCTCAAGTTGAATAATATGTGTCTTGGAGAACAAAAGCTATCAATCACAACAAATTTCTCTCTGTGCAAACAGAGAATATAAGAAAATTAAATGCTTTTGATCTTTAGCTATCATTAATTTGAATTAAAGCTCCTAATTTTGAATTCATTTAATTCTATCCTCAGTTGACTTAAACCTGCATTCTGAATTTATGAACAGTTCCAAAAATGAAAGTAGTTTAAAATCCTCACCTCCATCCAGCTCCTAAGGCAAGACTACTGTCACGATGAACAGTTACACTGGAGTCATTCAATGTCAGCCTTTCCAAAGCACTTTTGAGATTATTATATTCTGTTTGATCTGCAGGATACATTCCTGTCAAAATATATTAGATAGAAATGATGTGATAGAGAGCTTTATCTGGAGTGTACTTAACTTTCAAATATGCCTCTTACAGTGAACAGAGTAATAAAATCCGAAATAGCCTAATTTGTGTTCCAAATGTTTTTAAACATGAAAAAGAATATAAGGATTCTTTTTCCTCAAAAAAATTAGTCAAAACATAATAACAAAGTTTTAGATTACCTCAGAATTAACATTTAAAGCATAACGGTAGGATCACTGTGCTCATTTAATCCTTCACGGTTGTGGAAGATGCACAACTGAGTATAACCACTGTTTTGCAGGGCTGCAGTGTAAACATATGGCTTAAGCATGCATGAAAAAGTGGACAGATTTCACTGAGATGTTTCTTCAAAGGTAAGACTGAATGGAAAATAAAACGTGTCATCTGAAAGTTGCAAATGTTTCTATATTTTTTGAAATAAAACAGCTGCTTGTATAGTTACTGCACAAAATAGGTTCTACTTTATCACTTTTCACATCACTGTATCTTCAGAAAATGTACTTTACTCTACACCAAGAAGCAACACATATGCCCACAAAAACATTATTTACAAGATTACACTTTTCTACATTCACTGATTGATTGCCTAATCTCAATGAGACAGTTCAAGTGAGCTTTTACACATTGCTTCACAAGTCTCAAAAATGATATACAGAATTTATTTCCTTTTAAAGCCACCTTCTGTAGCATTTGTATTAGTGCAATAATTATGGAAACCTGATTATCAATATGAGGAATTCCCCCAAAATTACTTTTATTTTTATTTTTTAAAGTCTCAATCCTTCTTTTCCAGCTATTAAGAGTTTACTGGCATTAGAAACAATAATCATGGCAAAAAATACGTGTTAGTCTTGTATCCATATAAAACCAGCCAGCAACTATTATTAATCCTGTCTGTTAGGTTACAGGGAAAATTACACAAAACTACATAAATGACACATCTCTTTGCTAAAATTCTAATCCTCACAACTCTAAATATACACATATTCTTTTAAAAGCTCTAACAGTTCTCTTACTCTTGTAATTGGGAAAAAAAAAGTAATTCCACTTTATATTGGTTTACTCCTCACCTGCAAAAACCATTGGCTTCGCTGACTTAAAGCCAGGCAAAGGCTCCACTGGCTGTTTATACAAAAAGAGTGTGTCTCCTATTTGGGCTTCTGTTACTTCTTTCATTCCAGCAATCAGGTACCCCACCTGTCCTGCATATCTAAATAAAATTGTTGTTATATAGACATGCTTCTTGGCATTAGTATTATTTCCAATATTTTCCTACTTGATTTAGCCCAGATAGAAGTTCAAATAAATCACCCCACTAAAAGCCATATCCACAGTCCAGAAGCCAGATTTAAGTTGTTTCACCTCCAAGTTGTGAACTTCCTCAAGCAGTTCTATTGCTGTTATAATGGAACTGTACATTTATGGTCCTGGATTTTGAATTCTGTATTATTCCCAGTTTAAAAGATGGAGCTAGATCCAATCCCTCCTTCTAAAACACAGAAGTCAGAACAGTTCCCAGATGCCAACACAGCAAGTTTCATATACTAAGAGGAAGCAAGGAGACAAACACCTTCCATCAGCACACAACACTAACTGGAGGGGAACCCATGGTAGATACCAAGTAAAATACACAGTGTACTGGTTTTGGCTAGGATGGAGTTAACTATCTTCAGAGCAGCCCTGTATGATGATGTGTTTGGGAATTGTGACTGAACAGTCTTGATAGCATACCTATGTTTTAGCTATTGCTGAACACTGCCATACAGCATGAAGGCCCTCTGTGTTTCTCACTCTGCCCCTCCCTGAGCAAATATGCTGGGAGTGGGAAAGAGACTGGGAGGTGACAAAGCCAGAACAGTAGACCCAAACTGGTCAAAGAGATATTCCACAACACATAGCCTCATGCTTCACAATAAAAAAAAAGCAAATGGGTGATTAGTTGCTGGCTGGGCTCAACCCACCAGACACAGTAATGTAGTCTCTCTCAGAATCCCCCAGTAGCAATTAACACATATTTGGATGCAAACTGGTAAAACTTCTCCACTAATTCTAAGTACCTGATTTTCTTCCCACTGCTGCCATGAGAAGCCAGTTTCTGGAAGCTGTTGTATTCATGGATTTTAAGTTTTCCACCCTCAACATATGCTGCAGCAATAACTAAGGTGAAGCCCCATTCCCTTCCACTCTCAAGCAAGGCAGTTCCTAGAAATAAATTGGACAGCTGAATAAGAATATCAAATGCTAGTCTTAAAAAAAGTAGCTGTCCAGATGTTCCATCTGCAGATGACAGAATGGCTTCCTCCCTCAGTAATGCCCAAAAAGCAGTCCCCAAAACCTTCTGCCTCAGCATGCCCAAAATGAAAAAGACTGACACTAAGCATTAAATTACAAATAATAATTAGAAAAAAATCCACCACCAAATAACAAAACAAAAAAACCTAGACATCTCCCAGCTTTTACCACTCAAAACAAAAATCAAACAGAAATGCAGGGTTTTATAGCTTACACCAACTTGTGATTTGTTCCACCGTAAGAAATTTTTACTTACAGCTTATGCGTTGGCTGTTCATTTGGAGTCAGAATTCCGACTTCACTGACTTCATATCTTTTCTTTGTGTGTGCTGACACAATTTTATTCCCTTTTGCAATCTCCCCACCAAAGAGTGCAACATTAGCTACGACCCCTCGATAGTGGTCAAAGGTGGAGTCAAATACTAAGGCTTTCAATGGATCAGCAGTATTACACTGGGGTCTGTCACAAAAAAAAATCAATCAAAACAAAAACAACAACAACAACAACAAAAAAAATAATTAAAAAACCCCCAATATATTATGCATTGTGTTTTCATTCAATACTGAGTGAGCAAGCACACCCACCTGTGGGAGGAACATGATGAATACATAAGCAATTTATATTGTGTTCTGTAGTGTAGTAGAAACTTTGCTTTCATATAGTTTTATAGATATTATAAGTTGTAAGTGCCAAGATGGCTGCGAGCCTCCTTGCTAGAACAAAAGGAAATCTATGCCAAGAAGAAGGTGGGATTTGTTAAAGTAAATAACTATCTTATTCTGCCTGGATACCTGGTATAAGCCAATTATATGTGTATTTGTCATGTAAGTTTACATCTGGACAGTGGCTTGTAACCAATTACGTGTGGCTGGTCACGAGACTTTGTATAGAGAAACTATAAAAAGTCTGAGCTCTTCTAATAAAACGGACATACTGAAGATCTTATAGATCGTATTCATATGTTACCAGAGCCCCTGTGCCAACACCCACCCCAAAAACTTCCATAGAATCATAATGTACCAGGTTGTAAGGGACCTCAAGGATCACCTTGGCCAACCTCTCCTGGCAAAAGCACAGTCTAGACAAGATGGCCCAGCACCCTATCCAGACAAATCTTCAGAATGTCTAATAGGAATCTTCCTCGCTTTTCTGGGGAGATTATTGTAATGGCTCATTGTTCTCATTGTGAAAAATTTTCCTCCTGTGTCCAACTGAAATCTCAGGACTAATTTATACCCATTAACCCTCATCTTTTCCAAGAGACTCCTAGTAAAAACAGAGTCTTCATCCTCTTTGTAGCTACCATTTAAATACCAGAATATGGCAAGAAGGTCTCCCCTAAGCCTACTTTTGTCAAGACTGAACAAGCCCAGTCCTCTCAGCCTTTTCTCACAGGGCAGGCTGCCCAGTCCTTTGATCATCTTTGTGGCCCTTCTGTAGATCTCTCTTACCAGTATTAGTTAATATCAGAAAAAAAGAATGAAAAGTAATATGTTGATTGAAACTGAATTGTTTCAGCAGCTTTGTCAAGTTCTCAGAAGTCTATTTTAAAGGTCAGGTTCAGGACATAAACTCTAAACACAGCATATTTAAACTACCTTTATTATTTTAATAATGCAACAGCACATACCTGCAGACACTGCATGGAAGCTATAAAAAGTCATAAAAGTATCACCTTTAGGGGCTCATCTCTCATCTTTCACTTCAGACTGAATTAATTTTCCTTTCCTACTTCTTAAGAATAAAGAATTCTTCTCTGTTGATATTCACATTCATTTTTTTAAAGGCATCTCAAATCTGAAATGTCATTTTTTCTCATCTGAAATTTAAAATTGACTTAACCAGCTCAAACAGATTTCTCTCACACTTCTCTATAGAGTATTTTATTTAAATCAGATGCACATTAAGTGTAAAACTACCAGTACCATACAAATGCAACTCATGGTTTCCTAATCTCCTTTTACGATCAGTTGACCCACCTGGTGGATGAGGGAAAGGCTGTGGATGTGGTCTATCTGGACTTCAGCAAAGCCTTTGACACTGTCTCCCATAATATACTCCTGGAAAAGCTGGCAGCCCATGGCTTGGACAGGGGCACTCCGTGCTGGGTCAGGAACTGGCTGGAGGGCCGGGCCCAGAGAGTGCTGGTGAATGGGGCTGCATCCAGCTGGCGTTCCCCAGGGATCAGTGCTGGGCCCAGTCCTCTTTAACATCTTTATCGATGATTTAGATGAGGGGATTGAGTCCATCATCAGCAAATTTGCAGATGACACCAAGTTGTGTCGACCTGCCGGAAGGCAGGAGGGCTCTGCAGAGGGATCTGGATAGACTGAAGAGTTGGGCTGACTCCAATGGGATGAAGTTCAACAAGGCCAAGTGCCGGGTCCTGCACTTTGGCCACAACAACCCCCTGCAGCGCTACAGGCTGGGCACAGAGTGGCTGGAGAGCAGCCAGGCAGAAAGGGACCTGGGGGTGCTGATCGACAGGAGGCTGAACATGAGCCAGCAGTGTGCCCAGGTGG
>NW_020956571.1:115903-119697 GCF_003031625.1 Empidonax traillii
AGGAGCAGGGAAGTGATCCTTCCCCTGTACTCTGCGTTGGTGAGGCCACACCTTGAGTATTGTGTTCAGCTCTGGGCCCCTCAGTTCAGGAAGGATATTGAGGTGCTGGAGCGGGTCCAGAGAAGAGCAACGAGGCTGGTGAAGGGACTTGAGCACAAGTCCTATGAGGAGAGGCTGAGGGAGCTGGGGTTGTTTAGTCTGGAGAAGAGAAGGCTTAGAGGTGACCTCATCACTCTCTACAACTACCTGAAGGGAGGTTATAGCCAGGTGGGGGTTGGTCTCTTTTCCCAGGCAACCAACGATAGGACAAGGGGACATGGGCTCAAGCTCTGCCAGGGGAGGTTTAGGTTAGATGTTAGGAAGAAATTCTTTACAGAGAGGGTAATCAGGCACTGGAACAGCCTACCCAGAGAGGTGGTGGATTCACCATCCCTGGAGGTTTTTAAGCAGAGATTGGATGTGGCCCTTAGTGCCATGATATAGTAATTGGAGTTGGATCAGGGGTTGGACTTGATGATCTTGGAGGTCTTTTCCAACCCAATCTACTCTATGATTCTAATAAACCTTAAAAGGTTAATTAGATATATAATTAAATACAGACTTACGGTGGGATCTTCTCAATGACCTTTTGAAGAACTTTTTCAACATTTGTTCCTTGTTTAGCAGAAATCTAAAAAAAAAATGCAACAATTTTGCAAGACACAACTTACACTCATTCAATATCAATTACAGAGTGTCATCACGTTTACTTAAACAGTTTTGGTGGCCATAGAGAATACTCTCCATAAAACCACTCTGAAGGACACTTTAGAATGCTATTACTGTGAAATGGTTCTTTTCTAATAGTTAAATGTTTTCTCTTGTGAATGGCAATTATTGGTATGATAGAAATGAAAATTTATGGATCGACAATGAGAAAATTTTAAGTCTCTGATGCCATTCATCAAAACAGACTTGAATTTTTAACTGAAAAGTATGTTCTCCACTCTTTTACAGGAGACAAACTTTAAATAAATTCATCTGTCAGACAAAGACATGCACACAGATGGCACCCTTTTGATTTACTACATGTACATGTCTTTCATTAGCTACAAAGCAGATACTGTTATACCACCAGCCACGTTATAAAACTTAAGAGGTCTTACCCTTATGCATTCATCTGCAGGGATATCAAACAGCTTCTCAATTTGTTTTTCAACTCTTTCAGGGTCTGCATTCTTCAGGTCAATCTGAAAAAAAACCAAACTGCTCAATATAAAAGCAATCGCTCCTTCACATGATCCAGCATCTTTTTCCAGAAGTACAAGAAACCTTTATGTATTTATGAGTAAATACTGGCTGTCTTCAAGAAATGATCAAGATTAATTTTAGAAAGTCTTCCTTCCTTGACTCCAGTAAGGATGCTCCCTGCAACTAATCTATTTTTGGCTTGTTTCATTAGGCAAAACACTGTTTTTTCCAAGAGCTGGAAAAATCTTTAGTTTACAAAGTAATTTTAAATCATTAAGTGTTACCTACACTGTTTTACAGGATCAAACATTAAGTACAATATACATCTACAGAAAGCAATTAACATAAGCTGAGCAGTAACTAATCTTGTGATTCCAATAATACAAGCCTCAAAATTGTATAAAACATAACACTTGGATGTCATTTAAAACTACAACTACACTTTTAAATATTGAGCTGCTACTCATTGAGCCTCCTCAGTATCAATGGACTTTTAACACCATCAATTCCAAACGTAAGCCTGGCACTACAAAGTCCACCACTAAGCCATGTACTTAAGTGCTACGTTTTTTAAATACCTACATGTATTTTATGACATTTGTTAAACAGACAACAAATACAGACAATTCTTATTACATTCCAGTATTATTATATATATATTATACCATTTTTTTTCATTATATACTTCATTATATACTTTCATTATATACTTCTATATCAGGATACATTTCTTATCAGTCTTCTACACACTTAAACAACCCAACTATTTAATAGGAAAGTCTAAAACTTTTATTACCTTATTTATGACAGGAATTATTGAAAGCTGTGCTTCAAAAGCAAGATAGAAGTTTGCCACTGTCTGAGCCTGAATACCCTAGAAAATAAGCATTACTAAAGTTTAATATAGAAACTTCCTGAGTTTTGGTGTGTGCTTGGGTTTGGGGTTTTTTAGGCATACTATACAATTTAAGATTACTTCACTATTCTATTCACTCTTTTATTTCCAAGATTGAAAATAAGTAAAAGGATTATACACAATTGCTGAGAAAAAAAACCAGTTTTCCTAATTATAATTTCTCGGAATCTGCATATAAGTAAACAAACTAATAATAATGTATGTGTGGCCACTTTAATGGAATTTTCATAGATAACGTAACATACATTATGCACCAAGTACATATTTTCATGTATGTTACAATTTTAGCTATTCAGAAATAAATAACTGGTATCTCAAAAAAGACATTTTTTTTTTGTTCTCAACAAACTATTTACAAATGGACTCTGACAAAGAAAAAGGGATGTTTATCATGGTGATAAGACTCTAATTACTCCACACATCAGCAATATACCTTCAACTTACCTTACAGTTACTTTCATAAAAGAAAGCAAATGATAAAGTTTATACCTCACATTTCTTTCATAAGGATAGCAAAACAACAGCTCTGATTAGATGAAAAGGGAATATTCCCTTCCAGATCCAAGTACCAGACCAAGGAAAGCAAAGCGACAGAGATGCTAATGAATGAGGATATAAAGCAATATCATCTCAACTGGACCGGAGAGGGCAGAAGGGGGGATGAAGAGAAGAGAAGGAGTTAAAAAACATCTACTTGTTGTCTTTCCTTTGTTCAGAACAGATCAAATGGAAGATTACTTATATGGGGATATTCATTACGGATATATGGGCCTAACTTTTTAGGTAATATAAAGAAGTAACAAAGAATGCTTATTAAAAAAAAATGCAATTAATAAGTTGTGTTTGTAAGTCTTCTGACAGAAAGACAATTAACACCAAATAATCACACAATATTTAAATATGACATTAAAAAATTAAATATAAAAACATCAACACATGTAGGGGACATACTTATTACTAAAGCTTACTTAAAAAGTGACTTGCCCATCAAGCTAAGAAGTAAGTGTTCATAATCATTGGGAGTTAGTTAGTTAGTTAGGTTTGGGTTTTCTTCATAAAACATGGGAAACACTAGCATTCATCTGACCCTTGTACAATACAATCATAAATACGCCACAGAGAAAATTCTCACAAAGTATTTCATTGATAATGTGCCCATATTTAAAATCATGATTTCATAATTCTCATATTCTAGTCTGTTAACTGAAGGTACTCAAATGGGTGTTAGTACAACAGCTAGAAGAAGTTCTTCAGACTGCCATTTGCAAAGTTCATACTCTCCAAAACACAGGATCTGAATTCCTCACTAATCTTGTGCTATTATTGCTATGCCATGGAGCTGTGGTATCTTTTAATAAAAGTATTTGTCTCTAGATTTTTTCTAAACCCCCATTGCTCTTCTTCTGCAACATAATACTTTTACGGAGATAAATGAAGGGCAAAAACAGTGGTGGAAAAACTAAAAAAAAAAAAAAAACCACCACTAACCTTCGCTCTAGCTTACTTAAGGAAATACTGAAATTCTAGATAAGAAACAAGAACTAAGAACTCTACCTCATTTGCATCCACTACAAGTATGACACCCTGACAGGCAGACAGTGACCGTGACACTTCATAGCTGAAATCTACGTGACCCTGTGGAGAAAAC
>NW_020956571.1:119718-123143 GCF_003031625.1 Empidonax traillii
AGGGTAATCAGGCATTGGAACGGCCTACCCAGAGAGGTGGTGGATTCACCATCCCTGGAGGTTTTTAAGCAGAGATTGGATGTGGCCCTTAGTGCCATGATATAGTAATTGGAGTTGGATCAGGGGTTGGACTTGATGATCTTGGAGGTCTTTTCCAACCCAATCTATTCTATGATTCTATGATTCTAATAAACCTTAAAAGGTTAATTAGATATATAATTAAATACAGACTTACGGTGGGATCTTCTCAATGACCTTTTGAAGAACTTTTTCAACATTTGTTCCTTGTTTAGCAGAAATCTAAAAAAAAAATCCAACAATTTTGCAAGACACAACTTACACTCATTCAATATCAATTACAGTGTCACGTTTACTTAAACAGTTTTGGAGGCCCTAGAGAATACTCCCCATAAAACCACTCTGAAGGACACTTTAGAATGCTATTACTGTGAAATGGTTATTTTCTCATAGTTAAATGTTTTCTCTTGTGAATGGCAATTATTGGTATGATAGAAATGAAAATTTATGGATCGACAATGAGAAAATTTTAAGTCTCTGATGCCATTCATCAAAACATACTTGAATTTTTAACTGAAAAGTATTTTCTCCACTCTTTTACAGGAGACAAACTTTAAATAAATTCATCTGTCAGACAAAGACATGCACACAGATGGCACCCTTTTGATTTACTACATGTACATGTCTTTCATTAGCTACAAAGCAGATACTGTTATACCATCAGCCACGTTATAAAACTTAAGAGGTCTTACCCTTATGCATTCATCTGCAGGGATATCAAACAGCTTCTCAATTTGTTTTTCAACTCTTTCAGGGTCTGCATTCTTCAGGTCAATCTGAAAAAAAACCAAACTGCTCAATATAAAAGCAATCGCTCTTTCATATGATCCAGCATCTTTTTCCAGAAGTACGAGAAACCTTTATGTATTTATGAGTAAATACTGGCTGTCTTCAAGAAATGATCAAGATTAATTTTAGAAAGTCTTCCTTCCTTGACTCCAGTAAGGATGCTCCCTGCAACTAATCTATTTTTGGCTTGTTTCATTAGGCAAAACACTGTTTTTTCCAAGAGTTGGAAAAATCTTTAGTTTACAAAGTAATTTTAAATCATTAAGTGCTACCTACACTGTTTTACAGGATCAAACATTAAGTACAATATACATCTACAGAAAGCAATTAACATAAGCTGAGCAGTAACTAATCTTGTGATTCCAATAATACAAGCCTCAAAATTGTATAAAACATAACACTTGGATGTCATTTAAAACTACAACTACATTTTTAAATATTGAGCTGCTACTCATTGAGCCTCCTCAGTATCAATGGACTTTTAACACCATCAATTCCAAACGTAAGCCTGGCACTACAAAGTCCACCACTAAGCCATGTACTTAAGTGCTACGTTTTTTAAATACCTACATGTATTTTATGACATTTGTTAAACAGACAACAAATACAGACAATTCTTATTACATTCCAGTATTATTATATATATCTATTATACCATTTTTTTTCATTATATACTTCATTATATACTTTCATTATATACTTCTATTTCAGGATACATTTCTTATCAGTCTTCTACACACTTAAACAACCCAACTATTTAATAGGAAAGTCTAAAACTTTTATTACCTTATTTATGACAGGAATTATTGAAAGCTGTGCTTCAAAAGCAAGGTAGAAGTTTGCCACTGTCTGAGCCTGAATACCCTAGAAAATAAGCATTACTAAAGTTTAATATAGAAACTTCCTGAGTTTTGGTGTGTGCTTGGGTTTGGGGTTTTTTAAGCATACTATACAATTTAAGATTACTTCACTATTCTATTCACTCTTTTATTTCCAAGATGGAAAATAAGTAAAAGGATTATACACAATTGCTGAGAAAAAAAACAGTTTTCCTAATTATAATTTCTCATAATCTGCATATAAGTAAACAAACTAATAATAATGTATGTGTGGCCACTTTAATGGAATTTTCATAGATAACATAACATACATTATGCACCAAGTACATATTTTCATGTATGTTACAATTTTAGCTATTCAGAAATAAATAACTGGTATCTCAAAGAAGACATTTTTTTTTTTTGTTCTCAACAAACTATTTACAAATGGACTCTGACAAAGAAAAAGGGATATTTATCATGGTGATAAGACTCTAATTACTCCACGCATCAGCAATATACCTTCAACTTACCTTACAGTTACTTTCATAAAAGAAAGCAAATGATAAAGTTTATACCTCACATTTCTTTCACAAGGATAGCAGAACAACAGCTCTGATTAGATGAAAAGGAAAGATTCCCTTCCAGATCCAAGTACCAGACCAAGGAAAGCAAAGCGACAGAGATGCTAATGAATGAGGATATAAAGCAATATCATCTCAACTGGACCGGAGAGGGCAGAAGGGGGGATGAAGAGAAGAGAAGGAGTTAAAAAACATCTACTTGTTGTCTTTCCTTTGTTCAGAACAGATCAAATGGAAGATTACTTATATGGGGATATTCATTACGGATATATGGGCCTAACTTTTTAGGTAATATAAAGAAGTAACAAAGAATGCTTATTAAAAAAAAATGCAATTAATAAGTTGAGTTTGTAAGCCTTCTGACAGAAAGACAATTAACACCAAATAATCACACAATATTTAAATATGACATTAAAAAATTAAATATAAAAACATCAACACATGTAGGGGACATACTTATTACTAAAGCTTACTTAAAAAGTTGACTTGCCCATCAAGCTAAGAAGTAAGTGTTCATAATCATTGGGAGTTAGTTAGTTAGTTAGGTTTGGGTTTTTTTCATAAAACATGGGAAACACTAGCATTCATTTGACCCTTGTACAATACAATCATAAATACGCCACAGAGAAAATTCTCACAAAGTATTTCATTGATAATGTGCCCATATTTAAAATCATGATTTCATAATTCTCATATTCTAGTCTGTTAACTGAAGGTACTCAAATGGGTGTTAGTACAACAGCTAGAAGAAGTTCTCCAGACTGCCATTTGCAAAGTTCATACTCTCCAAAACACAGGATCTGAATTCCTCACTAATCTTGTGCTATTATTGCTATGCCATGGAGCTGTGGTATCTTTTAATAAAAGTATTTGTCTCTAGATTTTTTCTAAAGCCCCATTGCTCTTCTTCTGCAACATAATACTTTTACGGAGATAAATGAAGGGCAAAAACAGTGGTGGAAAAACTAAAAAAAAAAAAACCACCACTAACCTTCGCTCTAGCTTACTTAAGGAAATACTGAAATTCTAGATAAGAAACAAGAACTAAGAACTCTACCTCATTTGCATCCACTACAAGTATGACACCCTGACAGGCAGACAGTGACCGTGACACTTCATAGCTGAAATCTACGTGACCCTGTGGAGAAAACAAATG
>NW_020956571.1:124906-152989 GCF_003031625.1 Empidonax traillii
ACCTGAATTCAAAATTCCATTCTATCATAGGCATCAGGTAAAAATGGGAGGTAATAATAAAAAAAAAATAACTTTCATCAAAAGCTTCTCTCTCAGGTTTTGTTCACCCCTTAAATGAGAAAAGCAAGACCCTCCCAAAGAGTATTTCTGAGCAGTTAATTTAAGCTCTGCTCTAAAATTAGTATCCTCTTTGGAAACAGAGCAATTGTTTTACAGCCTACCTTAAAGAACCCTCTAAGGCAACCTCTGTCTACCTCTTCCAAGGAAAGTCTAGTTTCAGAGTCACTTATGAAGATCCCTTAACACTTCTTTCCTCATTTTTCTTTTAAAGGAAGCATTTTCCTTATCCTCAACAATAACATAGAAATAAAAACAAAGAAGTCCAAGAAGCACTCTGGTGAAGTCAAAATAAATCACTCTGAAGACGAAAGTAACACAACTTCACTGATACTTAGAGTGAACAAAAAAAGCAAGTCTATGTAGGAACTGAGAATCCCTGGAATTTATACTCAATTACTGGCAGCTATTGTACACACTGAATCTAAATCAACATAGGGCTGCACATTTCTAAAAGTTTCAATGCAACATCATATCAGCTGCAGTACCAGTGAACTCCAGCAGCATGGAAGGCAGTTAAGAATGGTTCGCTCACAAGAGGACACACCATTACTTTCATATAAGTATAAGCAGCTGAAGTCCCTCGCTTTCAACAACATGTTTGAAAACTGCTGTCCAGAACCTCTAGGCTGTCCCTAGTCCACCCCTTCTCAGTCCACCCCAACCACTGGCAGTAAACATCACAAACTTGCTGCGTACTGATCTAACGGAAGACTGGCTGGAATGACAGGAGTAACATCTTGAACAAGGAAGCACTACACAACTGAAAGCCTAAAAGCATAAGCAATGTGGCATTAGAAGACGAAAGATATCAGAAATTTTAGTAATAATCAAAGCTATAGAAACTTAGACATCACCTTCCATATCATGAAAAGGTAGTATAAAATGAGAACACCTACCTGTAATTTCCAACAATCTGTCTGCTAGTGTACTTTTTCCATGATCTACGTGAGCTATAATACTGAAGTTTCTAATGCTTTCAACCGGATACGTTGACATATCTAATTTTTCCTGAAAAACAAAAATTTCTTTTCATAAATCATGATTACAGTCTCTATGTACAATATGACCTGGCCTTTAAAAAATTTGATTCTTTTCTCTAAAAGAGGCACAGGTTAAACAGAGATACAAAAACTTGTCACCATTGTTTAAAATGCTAGCATTTTACTTTAGTCGTACCAACGAATGTGTTTATCACTCCGAATAATCAGAAAGCATGTGAAAGCACATGTGTACATGTTCTTATGTACATAGGGATCTGATTCCCTGATTCCCTTGTTAGTCTCCAGGCGTAGTCTTTCTCGAGTTGCTGGATTTCATGGGTGGGTGGTCACGACTCAGTGGTCGTGATCTCCCCATACCAGAATTACCTTTTACCCAGCACAACACTTGCTGAGTTGGCTTTATTAGTTTCTTCCTCCCCGTGGCAGTTCTGCCGAATGTCCCTGTGGCCCGTAAACTCGCCCCTAGGTCTGAAATCACTGAAACATGTCAAGCCCTAAACCTCAACAAGGCAACTCTACCCACGAGTAGTTTATCTTTCCAACACCTGGACATCAACACGGCGTGCCTGCATAGGCCGCCCGCCACACGCTGGCCCGCCGCAGCCGCAGGACAACCTCGGGCAGGCGAAACCGCGCCCCCGGCCCATCTCTCACCTTGCCGCGGGAGCTGAAGCGCCGCCCGCCCGCCGCGGGCAGCCAGGCCGCAAGGCAGAGCGGGGCGGCGGCCGGGCAGGGGCTCCGCAGCCGCGCCCACCACGCCGCTGTCCTGCCTGCGAGGGCCATCCCGCTCGGGGCCGGGCTCGCCCCCTCACAGCCCCGCAGCGGGGCACGAACAGCGCCGGGAGCAGCAGCGGGAAGAGGGGCGGCCGCGCCGGAAGCGGCCCCGGCGGCAGCGGGGGCGGTCGGAGCGCCGGGACCTCCCCGCGCCCGGCCGGGCGGGGCTGACACTGCTGCGCTGGAATCACAGAGGGGTTCATCGGTGTGCGGGTTTGCCAGCGTGTGTCTGTTGAGGCCTTTACAAGGTTGTGCCTTGTAAAATTCTGGAAGCAGAAGAATGTTATCATACTCTCAGAATTTGCCTTCTGTGTGTTACTCTTCATGGAAGTCTTTGGAGGGTGACATTGTCTTTTCCAGATATGTTTTTCTAGCTTGTATTTTTTTTTTCCTATCTTAGATTTTATTACTGCCTGCACGTTCCTTTTTTTTTTTTTCCTTCAAAATTTGGCATTAAGGTTTCACAGACCTGGTAAAATATGCGAGCCCAGGGGCACTGCTCTGTTTACATATATTGGGTCCTCCTTTCTCATTTGCTCAGTCGAATTAGGATTTCAGGTTGAGCGACATGAAATATTTCAGAAATGCCAGCAGACCACTTAGCTTAGAAAATTTTACTAGATTCACAATCTAGAGATGTACCAAATAAAGCAAGAAGGGGTATATTTTGAAGGTAAAATCATTTAAAGGTTGTTTAATTTCGGGTTATCATATAAAATTTCATGCTCCTTTTCAAGTTACAATGATTTGGTCTCAAAAGGCTGCATAAGAGTGATACACAGTGCAGAGGGTGCAAGAGTTCCATATATGATGGCTTGGGAGTGTGCAGTAAAGAATTTGCTATCATAGTTCACTGCTGTGATCACATGGAATTTGTGTAGTAATGGGCAAAGAGAGTCCTTCAGCAAATTCATGAAAATATAAAGGGAAAGAGAAGCACGTCCTTGACTAGAGCATGAGCGTGACAGGAGCCGTGAACGCAAAGTTGTGATCCAGAGCATGCGAGTATAGCAGCCATATTTGGAGGAAAACATTGTCCCTGCTGCACACAGATGGAGTTTTCACTATAGGTATTGCCTTACCTGTCTGCAATAGCAGACAACACAACCACGTAGCAATCCTATCATTCCTAAATGGATATTGTCTTCACTCTCCAAAGAGATAAGAATATCAGCAAATCTAATAAATTGCTCTATTAGCAGGAATTAAAGTAATATGCTTTACAGAATGTCGTAAAATATCCTCCCCATTAAGCGATTTATATAAATCACACATTTTGGCAGTTCCAGAACAATTGTGAGGGTATCTAAATTGCACATTCACATTAGCAGCACACATTGTTCGTGATGTGTAACAAAATGTCTGCACAAAATTCCATACTCAATACCAAAAAAACCCATAATTCAAAACAAATAGCATGACTAAAGGTTGCATTTGCACTCCATATTTACTCCTTAGAGAATCAAGACTTTTATTTGCACTACATGCCCACTAAGCTGGCTGAATAAAGCCAGGATTTAAGGAGCTGTGCTGGAGTAGTTACTTAACAAGCTCATGTGCTGCATCTTCATGCCACAACTTGTTCTTGTCCTGTTGGCATGGAGTGAACACTTATGGAGTGATCGCTGGTCCATCCAGAGAGAGAGCAGTTCTTAATGTAAAGCTATTTGCAGGTGCATATATTTTAGAGTTCTGAACTAAGTGAAGAAAAGCAGGAATGGAACTGCATTTCCAGAATGACTCTTAGTTATATGAACAAAATTATTACATGTACTATGAACTTGAAGTTCAGATTGGTGGTCCATCCTAAGCCAGGATAGAGCACAAAAATTGTGTTCATCTGTTTTTTGCTTCACTTTTCAGTTGGATAAATATATGAAGCAAATATTAAGATTTTTGATCAATTTGCTTTGAGCTCTATATGCTGTGAAACATACTACTATTATGGAAAGATGTACAGTTCAGCAGAATAATAAATATTAATGTATTTATGGGACAGCAAGCCAGTAGAAGAAAGATGAATTTTCAAGTGATCTGTTTGCATGTCAAAATGTGATGAATGGATGTACACCTTTCCTGAACTTCAAAAGCCATTAGTTTTAATGAAGATAAAGTAAATATACCTGTCTCTTGCTATATTAACTAACATGGAAGCCAGCCATATAAATGGTAAATTCAAATATTAACAGATTAATGACTGACGAGGCAAAACCAAAATATAAGCATGAATTTCTCATCTAATTCCCAAGTGTCTTATTACAGCTACACATGAATGTACCGTTGAATGTCCTACCAGTAATTATTTAAGTTGAAGAAAAAATGTGATTGTCATAATTGCAAATCAGTGTTACGTATTATTTCCTGGAAGTTGTGTTCAATAGAAACAAATATATTTCCTAACTGACATGGTATCATAGCCTGAGTTTTAACAGTAGTTGTATATTTTCCCCTAAGGGGACAAAATTGCAAAATTAAGCATTTGTGCAGCTTTTTTAACCAGATTATTCACAGAGTTTTTCTTAGAGTAGTTACTTGAGTTTGACAGGCCCTTATTGTTTTGGGAGGACAAAAACTAGCAAAACCTTTTCCTTCCTCTCTTCCTTTCTTTTGTCATCAAAAAATGTCACATACAATGTCTGCACTTGTCGTTGTATCTGCTCTAGACCTTTCTTAACAAAAGTTATGATGGTCAAAGGGGCAGCAGTGACTGGACTTAATATTTTGCTTCTTGAGGCAAATTTCCATTTTGGAATCTTTCCCTTGACACTGATATAAGACCTCAGGCCTCGAGCTACAAGCTCATTGAAGGGGTTTTACTTGAAAAATATACAAGGCTCCAAAAATTCGCCTGCCAAATTTATTAAAAGGGCCTTCAGTTCTTTAATACCTTGAGAGAATGCAAGGGAGAAGGCACTGTACGTTTCCCAGGAGCTCAAAGATAACATACTTTTAGTGGCAAACTTTAGAAAGTAAGGGAGCTTGGCTAAAGTTTAAAGGGCAACCAAAATAAAGGGTTGCACAAAGCACTGACTTAACACATGCTAACCCATACAACTTAGCAAAATCCAACCCATCTGGCTGCAAGTTACCCAAAATATTAAGAAAGGAGATTAGGAGAAGGAGAAGAAGTAAAGAAAGAAAGGTAAAAAGTGAGAATTCTAGCTACCACCCCGAGTCCAGCTTCCAGATTTCCAGTTGGCAGGGTCCAAACACATGGAGACCACATGTTGCTGCTTTTATTTGCTTTGACCCCCCTGTGACCACATACCCCTGCTCCCAGGCTTGTCTAGGGCTGAGTTAGGGACTCTGGTGTGGTGTAGGGCAGCACCACAGGTGTCCAGTCACTGGCAACTGCTCCAGAGTTGTCCAAGGAGGCTCTAAGGAACTGGAGTATGGAACAGGGCACTACTCCGCCATTGTGAAATATGACCTGTCCCTTCCCCCACACATACATTTGAATTAGTCCGAACCAATAATTAATAGAATAATCTAGTGTCTCTGAAAGGAAGCATCTGATATCACCAAAGTCTTTTTATTAAAAAGAAAAGAATTGAATTTTTCCTTTTTTCTATAAATAATGCCAAACTGCATGTTTCTAGGCCATAGCCTACATAGGAAACAGAGTATGTAGTGAAATATGTACCTCAACAGCATAATTGTGGGGCTTTTTGTAACAGAAACAAAGATGGGGACTTTTAGCAGGGTAATTATGTTAAACTGAAAAAGAGTTGATTTAGATTAGACATAAAGAAGTTTTTTACAGTGAGGATGGTGAAACACTGGAACAGGTTGCCCAGATGGGTGGTAGATGCCCCATCCCTAGGAACATTCAAGGTCAATTTGGACAGGACTCTGAGCAACTTGATCTACTTGAACATGCCCCTGCTTATTGCAGGCGGTTTGGAGTAGATGACTTTTAAAAGTTCCCTTGCAACTCAAACTATTCTATGATTTCATTATTTTGATAAAGTGCGTCTTGAGAAAATTGCGTTTTATTTCTAATGAAATTACTTCTTCATAGAAATGCAGCATTTTAAAATGTGTCTTCACCCTTGTATTATGTAGTTAGCTTTACAGGGTGTCTCAGTTTAATGAGACAGAAGTGTTTACTAAGGAGGGCAAGCTATGAGGAAGACCAAGCTTCCCCTTCTAAGCAATTGTGAATCCGAAATTAAGAGGCTCAAGTCGAGGAAATGTGGAGAAAAAAGAAGGAAAAAAAATAACATCCCTTTATTATAGGATATATGTGTAGAGGTGGCACAACAGAACAACAATCCTGCACCCAAACTCCCACCCAAAACCTGTTCTTTCCTCCTTTCGGCCCAATTCTGACCAGGGCCGGCAGGGGGCGCTGTTGGCTCGCCGGAGGAGCAGCGCCCGCAGCTGCTCGGCCGTGGCCGGCAGGGGGCGCTGCAGTCGCGCCCCACACTGCCGATGGCGGGTCTCGGCCGTGTTGCCGGTTCGAGACCCCAAGGGGGGTCCCCACCCTCAGCCACCAAAGCGGCAGCCAGCGAGGGACAGGGATGCCAGTCTGTCCAGGGAGGAGCGGGGAAACCCGGGAAGGAAGGGGAAAAGCTCACAGGATGCTGGCAGTTTCCGTGACAGCAGAGGTGGGGCGCGGCTCCGCAGGGACTCTCTTAGTGGAGAGCGAAGCGGAGCTCCCCGGCCCTCGGCAGCTCCGAGGGGGGCACACGGGGCGCGGGCAGAACACCACGCGAGGCGTGGGAGGCGAAAATAGCACCTCCCTCGGGGCCCGAAGAACCGGCGGCCCCGCCGAGGAGAAAAAAAAAAAAAAACCTGAGCCCGGAGCTTGCTTCTCCACCCTGAACACCCCCTGAGTCCCGGTGAAACTAAAGTATAAAATTGCAGTTTTCACAGGAGAAAAACTCACCTCCCACCCCCAAGTTTTCTGAGCCAATTAGCTTGGAATGCGGGGCTGTCGGCTTGCTCTTTTGTGTGTGTGAATCTATCTAGCCACCGCCTTTCCCTCCCTCGTTCAACATCTTATTTCACGTTGGCACAGTGAAAAAATTCCCAGCTGGTTTTGTTTGTTTGTTGCTTGTTTTTTGTTTGATTTTTTTTTTTTTTAAACAGGCAAACCTGTGACATAGGTATTCTTCTTAATAGAGTTTGAGGATACTTTGTAAGAAATATAGCTTTCCGAATAGATAATGTATAAATCTAATGGGTCAAATTGAACTAATCCAAAATTCAGACTAGGCATTTCACATTACTCGAAAAGTATCGTATGTATCTGGATAGAAGACCCCAAAAAAACGCTTTATGTTTTGCCTGTACATAATAACGTTTCTAACATTTTCTGGATTTGATTATTCTTTGCACTAGAATACAGTTATTAATAAAAACCAAGGAGTCTTGATTTAGAAGGCTGTCGGTGATGCAGAATCCTTTGTCACGTGGGATGCTTACTCTAACAGCTGTCTAGTTTTAAATCTTTAGAAAAGTGGAATTATATCTATCCTGCATTACTCTATTAGCAACTTCCTGTTGCCAGGACCTTAGAGACCTAACAAGTACACCAATGTATTTGATGTGCAGTGTAAAAGTTGTTTTGTTGCAATTTTATAATAAACAACAGCATGTTATTTAAGGCATATACCATATAGAAATCTACTTGTTCTATTTTGAGAGTTTTATCTACCACCTTTGTCACCTTACCTTGTAACCTTATTCTAAATAAGAAATCAAATTACTTTGATGCATTATATTTTTCACAATTCCAGGTTGACTGGCATTAATTCTATTATCCTCCTTTAATTCTTAATTATAGTCCTATAGCATCAATTCCACTATTTTAATGTGATTGACATCCAGATGACAGGTCTATAATTGCCATCTTTAAAAGCTGAAACACGTTTCCTCTCTGTCACTGTTCTGGAACTGACAGTGTTTCGAGAGTTGCTGGAAAGCCTTGTTAATGGTGCACAGAGCTTGTCAGCCAGCACTATAAAAAGTTTTGTATGCAAATTACCTGGATACAGTTATTTTAAAATTGAACTTTGGAACGTTTTCAGGTATTGCTTTTATAATGTAAAGAACTTAACCCTCATTATTGTGTAACATATATATATAAAGATTGCTGGATTGGATTTTGACAGAAGTTAACTGTTCTGTATAATAAATACTATGTTTCATCTAAAAAGCGAATCACCAAATGAGGTTTTTTCTCCTGAGGAACAGATTTCATTCCCTGAAAACATTAAAGAGTCAGCACTGACCCATCTTTAAATTTGCTGAAGAACTCTCTTACCTCTTACTCATTCTCATCTCCTTATTTACAGTAATTTTTACCACCTTATTCTTTCTTTTATTTCTGGCTTTTTTTTCCTTATACCTTTTCTTCATTTCTAAGGCTCATGGTTTGCTGAACCAGTGTGGCCTTTCTGTTGACTGCCCTGTGGCTCTTTGGACACTAACCATTGCCAGTGTTCTAGATTGCAGTCGGAACTCTGTATCCTAGGCCCATACTTTTGTCCTTTAATTTTTAAGAGGAGTTAGAGGCATAGTTCCCTACAAGTTACTTTGTTTTAAAATTTAAAGAGTAGTCTTATTCTCTCAAAACCAAATCAAGTTTACAAAATTGCCATATCAAGGCAGCCCAGCTTTAGCCATTTTCCAAGGAATCCCAGCTGTAGGATGCTACCCTGTATTCACTTCCGAATCCTTTCTAAAAAAGGTATAAAAGACTGTTTATTTTCCAAAAAGCCATTTTCTTCTTCCTCCAGGGAAAAGTAAGTGGTACTGACAGAACTGATGAACTCAGGTTCACCATGTAGACCACTAGTAATTGGGTCATGCTGAAGAAGATACAGTTTGATTAACTTTATAGTTCTGTCTTCTGTTCCTGTAAATAGACGAAGGACAGCAAAGTACTTTCCGAGAACCTCTTAAAATAATTAATGAAAGTAGTGTCTCTACACTTTGTTTTGTTTAAAAAAAAAAAAATCTATCTTGAGTTACATAGCCTGCAGTTATGGTGAAAGAAAACTTGTTAAAAAGCCTAGCAGGCAGATGAGTAATTTGGGGATTGTTATGATTTAGGAGGCCTTGACTAGGTAAGTGACAAAACAATAAATTGAATACTATTTTCCTTGTATTTTCTTCCTTTTATATTATATTGACCAAAATATTGTAGCTTATTTAGTGTAGAACCATTTTTGGTCTTTCATTTTGATTAATCTGTTCTCTTTCAGTTGATGTTGTGCTTTTTCTATAATTCAGCAATTATTTATCTGAGCTATTATTTAAAATGAATACTGCAAGAAACAATCTGTAATTAGGTACGAGTAAACAGATTTAGGAAAGGTAACAGATTGGCTTGTTACTATAGAAGATTGATTTTCTGTGCTTGGAGAACATAAAAGTGTGCTTTGGTCTGCCACAACTGTTTCTTTTAACTGTTTAATAAATGTATTGCTTAAACTTTTATAAAAATAATAACCACCTCTTTTAGGAATGGGGCCTCATAAACATAAAAAAATGCTCTCTATCTTTTTCATACTTCACATATTTTGCTTACGCTAAAGCAAGGTGGAGAAAGTATATGACTTTTTTAGATTACTTACAATTTGACCTGACTTTTTTCAAATTACTGGCTCTGATTCTGCTTTTTCATAGGGGCATTCAAAGAACATAAGTCAGTGTGAACTGACTTTTGGACAAAATTCAGTTCTTTGTATGAAACCTGTTTTACATCTATATCATCACAATAGTTTCCTGGAAATCAAGTGATTCAATGATTAATAGCAAGCAGCAAAAAAGAGAATCATTTCAGCAAACAAATAAAACAATGATGTATGTATGAAAAGATAAATAAAGAATTTTGTTTACAAATTCTGCCTCAGTCAGATGGAATGGATAAGTCACTGAAGCAGGAGTATCTTCAGCTACCAGCAGTGTGTGAGAATGAGTACCTGTTAGTTACAGATGTTTTGAATAGTACAGCACCTACAATATCAAAGTGATAATTATTTCCATTTTTTTGTCTTATTTCATATTAAAACTGGAGGTGGGTGTGTGTGGGCTGGATGCATGTGTCCCAAGTTTGTAATTGTAAGTGCCTCTGTATGTGTGGTAATTTTAATTACGTCTGCTTTAGTGAGAATAAACATTGCTGCTAAACTATTATGCTGTATGCCATGTCTGTAATATGCAAGGCCTGGAAATGCATTTTTAGGATGCCAGAGGTTGACTCATGGATGTGTTGATCAATCCCTTTTAGCTATTCCATTAGCTCCTTTTCCATGGCAATAAAAGAATAAGGTTATGAAGGGTGAGAGTTTGCAGAGAAGAGAGTTCATTTGCATTATTGCTTGTCTTTGAGATATCATGGAGGACAGACAAATTCTCCTTAGAGAAGGATAGACCTAACAGAGAAGAAGAAGGCATAATAATCACTCGTTCTGATGGTTGTTAAAAATTAGAGCTATCTATTTCATTTAAAATATCTATAAAAAAATAAGAAAAAACAGAAGAGATGGATTAATGGAGAAAATTATGTCGTCAGAAAGTTATTTTTTCATAGACTACTTGACATGATAAATATAGGAGAAAGAAATCAAAGGATGCAGTTCACTTTCAACTTCATCAAGGTTTTTGACAATCCCAGCTTCTTATAAGAAGCTTCAACTGCATTATCAAAAGTAGTGATTCCCAAGCTCAAGTTTGAAAGCAGATGGGGAACTTGATCCCCTAGTTTCCATGAGTTTCTGTGTTTATAGTTAAGATCAACAGCCATCCTGTAAAGTGCTCCTAATCCAGCTCCACCTTCAAAAGACAGTTTCTGAACAACTCCAGCCTGCTGAGCATTTGGTATCTTTTAATTTTCTCTAAGACATAGGCCTTTTGGCCCAATTTGCATTTGAAGTCTAAGCAAATCCTGTCACTAAGCTCCTCAGGGAAATAGGTATTTCCTTTGTTGTCCTTATAAATAAGTCAGTCACTGTCTGCTGCAACTACTAGTCCATTGGGCTTCCTTCCAAGACACATCTGCTATCTGTCCCCATTTCAGGGGTTCCTTGACTGCGTGCTGTAACAACATCATCTCTGTCATATTGTCACGTTTCCATTTCTTCTCACTCTAAGGTCTTTCCTCTTCTATGTTTGGATTCAGTCCATTCTCCTGCCCATCTGCTACCTGAGATTAACCCTTTCTTTGTTTTTGGTAGTTATAAAACCGGAGTCACATTTGTTTTTGGTAGTTATAAAACCGGAGTCACAATTGCATTAACCAGGAATATTTGTGGGAATGAGATACTGCAGTCATTCTGCTTCCCTCAGTATGGATATCTCAGGGACTCATGACTCCCATGACAGGCTTAGCAAAGAAACATTTCTTAAATGGTTTGGTTTGATGCAGCCATCTTCAAAAAGTTTCTGACTAAATGTAGGAACTCCAGAGTATAGGAACAACAAAACTAAAAGATTTAGGAAATAAGTTTTCCAAAATATTAAAAGAAAGAGTTTGGCTTTAGTTTTCTAGTTTTAGTTTTCTAGCCAGCCTCTGACTGCATGGCCTGTGCACTTAGCAATGCAGTTGCCCATGCAGATCCCATATCTCTTGGGCTTGGGTACTGCAAATCTGCTTCAAAAACAAACTTCCCACCATCTCAGCTGCCCTCACAACCATATGACACTTCTCAACACTTTAGTGAACTGGGAGCTGCTAGGCTTTTCCCTCAGAAAAGCATTGGTTGCGCCTTGCAGGCCAATGCATACTTTGCAATAATACAGTGTACAGCAGTAGCAGGAAGCTGCAGACTGATGGGGACACTAGTGTTTCTTAAAGTAGAGAAAATCATAAAGGATATATACAGCTTAATAAGGCTAATTTCATTATTATAAAAAAATGGCCTCACTTCCATGTACATATAATAGAACAAAAACTTACAAAACTCAATAGACCCGTCTCACTTCAATCTTTCCATTGATTAAATGTATAATTTAGGATAACTTTCAAGTATAGCTGAAAGCAGTAAGAACATAACACCTTATTGAGTGAGATGAATGGTTTGCCCAGAACAGTATTTTTCCTTCAGCAGCAGTAGCAGGAGTGCTATTTACTGGGAGCATACAGGCTTGGCCAGGCATTCCCTTGCCCTCAGTCGTGTTTCCCCTTTCCTTTTCTTCAGCATGAGAAATTCCAACCTCCACCCCTTTCACAGTTTTTCTTGACATTGGTAATACCCTCTTTAACTCCACTGGCTCACCATCTCCTCTTAGGGTCTTAGCTTTGGAAGCAGAAAAGACAATTTAGCACTTTATTGTTTGACTATGAGGTCCCAATATATGGGACAGTCCTGAGGATGACAAAAGGATGCCTCTGGGCATGTCAACCATGTCTGGAGGAACAGAATCCACGTTCGTTGTTATTATTCAGTTCCCTTCAGACATAGATCAGGCCAAGGTCATTAATCCCAATTTTAATTGCTTTTCTCCCTCATTAATTTGACTGTGTTAGAAAGGAAGCTCCATCCAGCTGTGGAGAAGGGACAATAAAATCTTTTTGATGGTTATTGCCAAAAAGACTTGCAGGTAAAGACAATGTTTCTGAGAAGAAGAGAAAGGATTGTTCATATTGGACTTATGTATTAGAGGTATTTCAAAAGGGTAACTTTGACAATTTGATTTTGAAAACACAGTATCATGTGAATAATAGTTGTGTCCCTGCTTTTTCTTTTCAATGATAATAGAAGGATAAACACCTTCTGTACCATTAAGCTTAACTTTTTGGTCTGTGTAAGTTTCCTATGAGCTGGCAGTACCTATGTTGTATGATTTGTCTAGCCAGATAAATTAATGTCTCTGTTTGAAAATTACATTATATATTTCTGGTTACTTCTTCATTCTGTATCAATAAATGACAACTGCTCAATAGTACATTACATGACAGGTTTTTCAGATTTTTATCTTTCAGAAAGGAGTTTTTAAAAGGAGTAAAGTGGTATACAGCAAGCACTCTAGTAAAACTTATCAGAAAACTTACATTTTTTTCCTTTCTTAGTTATCCCAGCAAAGATGTTTTAAATTTTTTTCTCTTTACTTATCCTAATGATAAGATAAACTTAACAGTGAACAGTGATCATTTTAAGAAGCGTTTATAAAACCAATTCACCTATTAGAATTTTGACTCTGATAAACACCTATGGTTGTAGTATTTACTTTCTTTAATTTATTTCTACTGACAATCTTTTCTATGTTGAGAGGAAAAAAACAAAAGACCTTGGCTAATTGTTTCTTGGCTTTTATCCTGTAAATTTCTTCTTGTTTCTGTATCCATCACTTACAGTGGCTACTCTGATATAAAGTAACAACACATAAAACCTAGGTTAAGGAAATGCTAATTATGAAGTCTGAAAAGTTGGAAAACATTGGGAGTGAGATCCTTTGATTTGCATTATACTGCTCATTCATTTTCTTTCTTGATCAAATACCTTTTCTTCTATAAAGTGTATTTTTTTTTCCTAAAATGATTCTGAAAAACAGCAAGAATTTTTTTCACTGAATTTTCATAACCTCCAACATAAAAGGCATGGAGAATCTCAGCCCAAATACTTAAGAATCTGCAAATTTGTAAGCAGCGGGTTCTTTATATAAGGTTTTTAATCACAGCGTGGACTGTGGCACTAATCCATTGCTTGGATTACAACCGAACGTACACTCTATGTCACAACAAGCCTGCACCCTGGATGACCTCAGCTGGGATGAATCCTGGATTCACAGATCTGTGTCTCTCCGTTTTGGCATCTACCATTCCTTCAGTGTGTGGAATTTGCTTCTAGACAAATGTGGCTCATAAATCTTTTTCCTATTCCTGTTAGGCTGGGGCCAGGAAGGGCTCACCTGCAACAGCAGACTTTGCTGTTTAAGGGAATAGATCTTGTGCCTCCATCCCCTTCCTTCCTATTAGTAACTTGTGAGATATCTGTAGCATCTGTCTGACATTTGGCAACATCAAGATATATTCAGCTAAATAGAAAGTCATTAGAAGGCCCAGTTTATTTATTAGTAAATGTTTTCTCTGGTGACTTAGGTTTATTTTCAAGATTTGGATTTATTCACTCTTCCCTTTCCTCCCATTCTGTCAGAGTGAAATACCAACAACCAGCAAAGGTTTTGCTGTATGCTTTTCTCTTAGTTTAACATTTCTCTCCTATGAGACCCCCATATATGTAAAATTATACAAGCAAGGCAGCAAATATTCCCAGAGGTCTATTTCATGTTTTACGAATCACAAACACAATTTTTCTGCTCTTTTTTCTGGCTTCAAGACTGGTTACAATTCTCTGTAGTTAATTACTCAGGGCACAATAAGGAAGCTGAAATTTTGCTTGAGAAGCCCTTGAAGGATGCCAAGTTCATTTACGTGTTTTTTGAAAAAAAGTCAAATTCACTTTCTGGAGTTAACATTCCCTTTAGGCAACTTGTGATCCATATATTATTGACACGAAGTGCTGTAATTGCTCTTTTGAAACCTTTATAACTTACAGAGGCTGTATCTGCTTATTCTAAAGAAATAATTACAGTTTGTCCTTACGAGCTTTTTGACCACCACACAGAAGAAAACTGTATTTTCTGAAATGTTGCTGCATCTCCTGTTCCCAGTTCAATTTTGGAATAATAATTATAATTACACAGGATGCAGTGTTGCAGTCTTGTTACTACAAGAGATCCATGAAAAGTAAATATTATGCAACACGTTTCTTAAATGTTGAATATCTTTGTGACTGTTTAAATAATGTTGCACTTTATTTAAACTTTTTCCGCAGTCTTATGTGAGGCTTGCCACAGAACCAACATTTCTATAAATATTAGAAAAAAAATTATGTCCTGGGTCTCAGAAGTTTAAAATTTCATTCCCAACTGTATTTTGCCTTAGTTGAGTTTAATAAGACTGCCCAAACTCCCTTTTCAATTTTATAACAGCAATGATACCTACTTCCTGCATAAAACACTTCACAGTCTCTTGAGCAAAAGCCCAACAAGACAATAAAAAACCTGTATTTTTTTATACATTGACTATTATTTCAGTATTTCTGGAAATTTTGTTCTCTTTATTTAAAACAAAGATAAGCCAATATGATTAGATACCTACACTTCAAACAAGTGTACCTCAAGAAACAAGTTTTCTTATCTTCATCCTTAATTATGATTTATTTCAAATTGAGTTCTCCTGAAATGTAAATACTTACTGTACTTTATATGCCTTCTGTACTTAATCAAGAGGAAGATTTGAAAGAAACTGCACTAGAGTGACTCAACAGAAAGAATAAAATAAAATATAATAACAAAAATAGATAAATTAAGATTGGTTTATTTATTCCTGTCTTTTCTGTTATATACAGAACTTCATTTCCTAAAGATAGAATACTGCTGCACCATGCTCCTTATCTACCTGTTTTGGCGTTCGCCACAACAACTTTTCAATCTGTTGGCTGATTTTGAATATGTTGGACAGAGGCAGAGCTCGTAATGCTGGTTAAGTTTCTACAAATTTCACGAGAACAGGTAACTACTAGGCATTAAGAAATCTTTTTAGTACCTACGTTGAGAAAAAAATGAAAACACCACTCATGCTTACTAGGCACCAAAGAATCAACCTGAGAACAAGCTATTTTGAGTGATTCAGACATCAAAAAAATCTTCAACTGGAGTTTCTGTGGGTTTTTTTGCTGCTTCCAACAGAAAAAAAATCTGCATGGGGAAGATACATATTATGAGTCAGAAGTTGAAAGGTAGCTGACTCATGACAGAGGCCGGAGAACAAGGACTACAATCAGAAGTAAAACCCGAGTGGAAGGAAAAGTATAATTGAAGTCGTACAAAGCCATGTTTTGGTAGCCGTTGGAAGTCAACAAATCTACCCCACACAGAATTAAGAATGTTATAGTCTCATGCAGTGGGTTTCTGCCCTTTTCTTAGATTTGAATATATAATCTTTTGGGTTGCTTTCCTCCTTCACAAACATTAACAATATGAAGGGTCATGTAAGTCAAAACAGAAAGTCTCTGTTAAGCAATGACAGTAATTGAATTCATGTGGAAGAGTATGAATGCTTCTCACAGATATTTTTCTAACCTTCTACTAATTCTAGTTTATGGACTTCTAGAGCTGCATATTCTTCCTGTGCATTTAGTAATTCTTGTTGGATTTAACTTTCATGGACTTGTTCCAGGTCCATATAAATATTCAACATGCATAACTTCCTTTGATGTAGAGTTCCACAGGTCTGTCACCCACAAACCTTTTCTTGTTTCCTTGTTTTGAACCTCATACCAACACTTTGTGGCTTTTTTTCTTCTTGCAGGAGAAAGAGTCAAGAGTTTATCCCTACCCACCAGTCCATGTCACTCAGTTTCATAAACCACTACTTATTGTTGCTTTTCCAGCCCGAAAACAACTCACTGACCTAGTTGTTCTCCCATGGAGCCTGTTTGACACACACCTACCCAGCTCTTCTCTCAGCATGTCATGATTCTGCTAAGCACTTTTGAAGGCAGTGAAGCTAGAACTACTCACAGTATTCAAGTTGCCAGCGAATCGCAGGTGTATACAGTGATATAATGATGTTCTCTGTTTTACTGTCTTTTCTTGTAATGTCAGCTCTTGGTGCTAATAACTCCAAGGTCATGGGTTCAATCCCCTCTATGGGCTTAAGAGTTGGACACAAGGATCCTTGAGTGTCCCTTCCGACTCAGAATATTCTGTGATTCCAGTAGAATTGTGTGTTTGACTGCTAATGGGTATTGATAAGCGCAACCATTCATGCAGGAACCTTGTTACTTGTTTGTTCAAGTCTAACAAACTTGTTCAGCATAAAAAAAGAAAACACTAATAGCCCGGGATTTCACTTTTTTTTTCTTTTTTCTATTTCCCTCTTATCCATCCTCTGAAGACTTGTCAGAGGAAAGAACTGAGGTCTTACATTAGGTGTGTCTGAGGCCTGTATGGATTTATTTAGTAGCCACTTTATATAATGTAAATAACTGATTTGGTAAAAAGTCCTATTTCATAGAAGTAGTAAATGGTATCTTTACAATTAAATTTTCTTCTCTTCTCTAGGAACATATTTTAATAATGTCCCACTTACAAAATTATTAATAGTGCCTGTAAATGTAAATAATTAAGCTTAAGCATTACTGAATTAATCCTTAATGTGATCGATTTTTACATTTGAAAAAATTATAGATTAATTGACTAATTATTATAATGATTTGTACTCATCAGTTTAGTTTGAGTAATGTAGGTTGCGTAGCTGATTCTATAGACAGAGTTCTATAGTCTTTTCTATCTTATCCTATTTAATCTCACTTAATGCTAGATTTTTTCAAAAAATATCACCAGAAAGTTTAAAAAATTTTAAGTATCATCCTGCTTCATAAAAAAAAGCTGAAAATGAAAACGTAAGCTTATGAAAACTGATGATATTTCCCTTTTCCTTGCATCTATTTTCCTTTACAGGAAAGATGGAAAAAGGTAGGTTACAAAAACCTGAGAGTTTATTTTAGGGAAAAGTTTTGAACTTCTTGTAGAAATTTTCGCATTTATTCATCAACTCTCTTCATCTCTTTTGCATTCACCAGCTTCAATTCTCATTTTAGTTTTTGAGGGTTAGATCTCATCCAAACTCTTTTCCCCATAGATTATTAAAATCCTGTGTACCTGTCAGTCAAGGAAAGTAAGGTTATATTCACATTCTATTCTAAAGCCTTGAAGTGCAACAATTTCTTTTTTTCTTATGTTAATGCATCTCTTACAGCCTTCTCCAGTGTCATCTCTCAGTGATGGACTGGCCATCATTGTAATGAGATGGAATGCTGGAGTGACAGCATTGATGCAGTGAAGTGCTGCTCAGGGGCAGCCAAAACACTGGTGTGTTATTGACACCTTTCAAGCTACCAATACAAAGCACAGCACTGTAGGGCTGCTGTGGGGAAGATTCCCCCACGTCAGCCAGATTCAATACAGCTATGTAGTTTGTAGTCCTGAATAAAGAAAGGCCATGGAGCATTATGGAATTAATTCCCTCCTTACCCAAATGAAAAGTTATTCTCTCACCTAATCACCAGATGTTCTGTTACAGGAAACTTGTTAGCACTGTTGGGAAAGCTCTTGTGGTCATTTGGTGCAGTCACTCTGAAAATTTTTAGACATTTCTGCTCTGAATTTTATTTTACCATCGACCAATAGCTTCAAGGTTTGCTGTCTGTTTTACCCTAACAGGTTCTGGTCAGCCCACCTTATGGTTGTTAGATTTTGCTACAATGTCTGCTAGATGAGGTTTGCAAAGCTTCTATACTGTAAGGCATCACTGGAAATCCTCTTCTGTTTTACAATTACATTCAAGACAAACCAGATAGCTCTTATTTAATCAACAAAAAGGTTGTCCCATTAAGCAGTGATGGTTATATGTCTATTGAAACAACATCAAGTAAAAGGCCTTGAATAAATATGGGTCATCAGTGGTTACCTTTCCTAACTACAAATCTTGTTAGGAAATAAATTAGTTTGAAATGAGCTGGTTTCCAAAAGCCCATGTTGATTGGATTCATTGATTCAGTTATTTATTATTTGAGCCCATCATTTGCTAGCATCAGTCTCATGGGGATGTGCCAATAATTACTCAGAGCATCTTATTTAGCCTTTTTAGCATATTTATTAGTTTTGATCTTCTGAAACTTTCCTTTTGTTTTGTAACTCAAAAACATAGAAAGTTTTTAACCAGTCCTTCTAAAACTGTTATGTGCAGAATTTTAAAAGTGGTTTTAGCATTTCTAATTATATGGTTCAGTTTTTTTGTTTTATTGATCCCTTTATTTTTTCATCTGATAGGAGTATGGCAGTAGGGGTGTGATTCTGTCTACTTTTAATACACCTGGGCAGTCCTTGTTTCTATCAGTCACTTTCCTATCAAGTACTTAAACTTAACTTCTTTTTCTTTTTTAATTGTCTGCTTCATCATTTCCAACTAATATTATGTCTATTTATATGTGTATATATACAGGGATATTTATGTAGTATATATGTGTAATTCATGCATAGGTATCATAAGGTATATAATATTTTAATTTTATATATAGAGAGAAATATATATGGTACAGTTTTAAGTTCTTTGTTTTCTTTTTCTTTTTTCTTTTTTCTTTTTTTAAAATTTACAGGTGGCTTTCTTTTCTAACTGTGGTATGTTAAATGGCTATTAAAATATTTTTCAACCATGCTCCACTACTATTCATTATACTTTTTTCTATTTAAATTCCTTCTCCAAAGTTTTTTGTCTGATAATTATTACCAGTTCTTAACAGGCAGCCACTATGCATATATGTATAGATATACACACATGAAGAGAGGTATGTATATTTTTATGCAGTGAATATTTATACAGGTACATATATATACTTATATATATACATATATATATATGTATATATGTACATATATATACACAATATATATACGTATATATATACATATATATATTTAAATATATATATTTATATGTATGAAAAACTTTTTCTAACAGAGAGTAGGAAAAGTAGTGAAATCATTTTTATAATTTAAAGTAAACAGGCATAACCCTAGCAAATCAGGATTTTTCTGTTCCTAAAAAAAAAATTTAATTACCTACCTGAGGGACAGAAGTTAGTCCTGTATCATTCTCCCCACTGATATGGTATAAACAAGATCAAACCATATTATCTAAACTGAGATGATTAGACATTATAGAGATTAGCAGTTTGCTAAGAAGTGAAACTGAAAAAATCACCTTGGTGTGTGTAGCAGCATGAACTGTTATTCTAGAAACAGCAGGAGATAAGTTTAGGAGGATGAGGGAAACTTAAAAATAGCTGTGATAAATATCATAGTTAGAGAACCCTTAATTTGCAGAAACAAATGTTATATTTTTCTGCTTCTCACCATCCTTTACTTCTGGACTCTTTGTTGGACATACATACTGAGCAAAAACTTGGTAAACGTCATTTTCACTTATTTAAAAATGCACCTGTATTATAATTCTTCCATAGCATTGTAAGTCATGTGCTAACAGGGCATGGTTATTCTGCTAATGAAATGGAATCATTTGGCCTTCGTCGTCACAGGATTGAATATGTATCTGAGACATAGATAAATTACCTGATAATACATATCATTTAATGTCCCATTCCTTAAACAACCCAAATGCTCACTGGAAAGCTATCACATAAATAAGTGAAAAAGGTAGCCTTTGTTATGTCTAATTAAGTATCTCATACAAAAGTATGAGCAAATAGAAAAACCATCTTTGAAGTTTAAATGCTATTTTAAAATCCATACTAATCTACAAGTTTCCTAGTAGCCAGAATTATGGAGCAGAAGTTCCTTGCCCTGATCCCGGCATGGTGGGTGCTGCACTGCAACAGATTGCTTTTCAAGTGGACAAGAGCTCTGGAGAAGAATGGGAGTAAGGGGATGTTCCTGGAGAACAAGGCCCTGGCATTGGACTAGCAGATGGTGGACCTGGCCTGGCAGTGCTTCACCCTCCTTCCCTCTGCCCCTGTGATCCCAGGGAGCATTGTGCTCTCCCCTGGAGACACACGGTTGAAAGCTCCCTCTACCAGACAAGAGCAACATCTGTAAGTCTCTGTGTGCTGGAAACATATTCACCCCACTAATTTAACAGGTATTATTGCACTTTGTTAAAACCTTTTAATATCTAACAGCTCAGCTCATGAGGGCTCCACCAAGATCTTCATAAATACCTACTTAAGAGGGAATCTAGATTATTGAGTTGAAATATATGAAAAAGTATTTGTTCTTTTTTTTTTTTCTTTTTGCCTTGAAGATTCCTACCCTTTTCTGCTCATTGTTGTTAGCTCTTGTTAAATGCTGACCCTGATATTGACAGGTTGTGGGGTTTTTTTCCTTCATGTGCATCTGTTCAAAGATCAAATTTAGAGTCTTATAAATAGCACTAAGCTCATCCGTGTTGATGCAAGAGGATATTTTAGGTCTTCTCCAACATGTAAATTCAACAGACTGGAGTTTTCAGCAAATATCTTAAAAAGTAAGTAACCTTAACTTCAAATTCTTTTCAAAAATAAATTTATCTTTCCCGAACTCTGTTATACAGATTATAGCATACCTGGGCAAGGAATTATTTCATTCCCTATAGTGACAGCAAAGAACGTTAAAGACTTACTAGAATTGAACTACTGAGGTAGAGCTACCAACTAAAGTTTCTTAAAACATGTGAAATCTTCATTGAACAAATGCATAAGTGGTGTGCAATTCCAGAAAAAGCCACAGTAAATAGCTTGGTACAATTAATTTCTATTAATTCATAATTAAAATGTAAAAATTATTTCTCTTCTAAATTTGGAAAACCTGCACAATAGATCAGTAATGAAAATACTGTAAGAGTAATTTCTAGTTTGAACTCCAGGTAAAAGAAGGAATAGGGTCCCCACAAATTAGTCTGATAATGGGAAAAAAATACCAAATCTAATATGTAGCATTTTAAGATCCCTGATGAAATACTAATCTTTATAATTTTTATCTACAAAGAGATCTGCAAAGATCTTTCCCATAAGCAGCATGTGCTTGATAAATGTTGAGATAACTGTGAGAATTACTGTGAGGTCAAAAGCGTATTTTGCCAATGGCATTTGGAAAGATGGAAATGAGGACAAAAATGAAGAAAACAGGAAATGTTAGGAGAGAGAAACATCTCACATGAAAATTTAAGTCAACTGAATATGGATATGGTTATCAGTCAGGTTATGTAACTTCTCTGTGTGTTTTAAGGGTTTAACTACCTAAGTGCTAGCCAAGCAGTGAAACACATGCACATGTCTATGCACTGCACAGGCAAATCCTGCTCAGACCGTTCCCTAAATCACTGAAGAACTTTAGCTGGGAGGAGAGAGGGCTTGGGGGATCTCACCAATAAGTATAACCACCTGAGAAGAGGGAGTGAAAATGGCAAAGCCATACTTTTCCAAACCTGATTGGAAATGTTGCCAAGTGGCCTGCTCTTGGTGACCCTGCTATGGGCAGGGGCTTGGACCAGGCACTGGTCCAGCCCAGAGGTGCTCTCCAGCCTCAACCCTCTGAGGCTGGGACTCTCCCTGAGAGGATTCGCTGCTCTGAGCAGAGGTGTAATGTCTTTGCTACCTGTGGCTCAGCACAAAGGTAACACTGAGGTGAAACAGGGTTGGTCCTTAGTCTTGTGACTTTGAAGGTACACCTGCCAATTTTGAAGCTGTTTTGTGTATTTATAGACAGACATGTTAATAACATAAGAAGCACCTAGACTAAATATGAGTTAATCAAGTCTCTTTGCAGTACATTATGTATTACAGAACCAATGTGCTTAATTTTTTATGTTGCTTTTATATGATCCAGGCAACCAGTCCTGCCTGAACAGAGGATACATGAAATGGCCCTGTGTACGCAAAATTCAAATAGTTATAAAAAGTTAGTCAGAATGCAGAAAGGAAAATGGACAAATTGTTCCTTTCTTAGTCCAATCTGTCTATAGCTACAGAGCTGAACTACCAGTCAGTAGAAAAGAAAGATATGTTCTAATATGTTTTCTTTCCTCAAGAAATCATCCAGTCATCAATCTAATTCAATCATCCAGTACGCTGTCCTATACAAGGTATGTCTCTAGCCAGTGAGAATGTTTCTCTGGTAGTACTGATGTGCCAGCTACAGTGTTCTTGAACAGAAATCACAAACTCTCTGAACAGATTTGTGGTTTTCTATTGCTTTGTGAGAGTCATGTATAGTATTATAAAAATAAATAGCTGTAAATAGTAATTGTTTTTGAAATCCAAAATACTTCTTATAAACATCAATTTCAAAGCATTCAGATATGGCCACAATTTTTTTTTTAATTGAAAGTAGAAAAATAACTTTGTTTAAAACAATACTTTACTTGATACATTTATATGTTCTTTCAAAATTCCTTACATTATTTTTGGTAACAATAACAAGAGAGGATATCTTATATACCACTTTATGATTTTACGATTATACTATTTTTCGATTAATATATCATAATTTACGATAGCAGCAGATTAGTTCCTCTTGTTAAAGCTAAAGAAAGTGTCTTTTTTTCTCACTTCCAGATTATCACAAGCTTCTACAGAAAGATTCTCTTGAGTTTGTGGCTTTAAGGTTCGCTGTTTTAATTTAAGACAGCTCAAAGCAAGGATTTGTTGCAAAGTCAATTTATTGATACGTAGAATCATTTTTCAACCAGAATGTCAAATTTTGAGCAGTTTCAGTTCGACTTTTACCAGTCCAATTATACCATAGATGACCAGGAAGAAGGCTGCAACAGCTATGGGTCTAATGAAAACCTCTCTGGAAGCACAAAGTAAGTACAGGTGTTGTTGCAGCTTCCCTCTTCAGCAGCTGTTGGTTCCAGGGCTGGCTTTGAGGCTTGCAGGAGCAGGAAAGGACTTCAAGTGATCATCTAGACTTTCCTAAGAGAAGAATACTTTTTACCGAACTTTTGTTTTTAGAGGATCTGTTTTTGTGCTACTTTTAGATCTGAGGTTACAGGTTGTTTACCTAAAGGGAGTAACTGAGTTTCATGTTATTAATGTGAAATTTAGGGCACATATTGCAAGAAGTTCTTCTCACATTCAAGGAAAAGAAAATCTAAATATAAGGCTCTTTTATTAGCAGTATGGACATATCTGAGGATATATGAGGATACCAGGCTGCTGGGTGGAAAAGTCAGAAATGCTTGAATTTGTGGGTGCCTTCACAGCTCCTAAATTCCCTTTCCCCTCACCTCCAGCCTGTGGGTGCCTGCACTGTGCCATTGCCTGAGCTGGGTGGGCACAGAGTTGGTGTGATGGGCTGAAGAGTGCTGGCAGGCTGGCAAGGGAGCCCTGCCTGGTTGCTGAGAAAGTTGTAGTGAAGGAAAGCAAAGCTGTGGTCAGCAGCTCAGCTCTCACTAACCACAGCAGGTAATGTGCCCAGAAAATTTCCAGGTTCCCCAAATTGAAAACAGGTGAAAAATAGATGCTACATAGTGAGTAGCTCTAAGATGTTTCTCATTGCAATTACATGTTTTGCTTGGTTTGCTTCTTATCCTAGGAGCCAAACAAGAGCGCAGCCTCCAGCTGGAGCTTTTGCCCCATCGGACATGTTTCTGTCCTCTAAGAGTTACACAGGTCAGATTTTGCAGCCAACACAGAGTCCTGATACTCTTTCTCATCTTGATTATGCTGATGGATTTGACGAGGAACCTCCTTTGCTAGAAGGTAAAAAATAAACCTATGGACAACATGCATGATTCCTGGGGATGCATCTACTTTTCTTTGCCAGCTAGTGGCCATCACTGGAGAAACTGCAGCAGAGCTGCCAAGCCTGGCTGTATGAGCTTCAGCCAACAGCTCCTGGCCCCCAAACCTACATTTTCATCTTTGAATTCACCATGGATTCATTCAACCTGATGGCATGTAGAGCATATACTTTACCACCACTAGATGACAGCATAGCGATAAGTTTTGCATTCACATTTCCAAATCTTTTTTCCCACTCTGTGTTTATCCTGCATACATATTGGAAAATCTATAATTAATAAATACTGATAATCATCCTTTTTGCATATCTAGTAATAAATGTAATAGTTTGAAGATGCTAAGTAGCTTGTTTCAGAGGGAAACAAATTGAGAAATCTGCTTTCAGCTTCAATTAGTTAATGGTTTAACTATGCAAACAATGTCATCCTTTATGACGATCGAACCCTTCTAATGCTAGTGGCTGATTTTGTAGTTTGCAAAAGACTTGTGCTGCATTTAAAATAAAAGAATTGGAGAATTTGTGATTATATGAGCATAATCACAAATGAAAGGAGCATATTCAGCCTGCTGCTTTTGCGTACTGAGACGCAAGTAGAGTTTTTTTTACTTAAAAGGTACTATTACTGCCTTAAAGCCAGAAAGATCACTCTGATACAGGTAACTAGATCCCTCTCTCTAAGACTTCCAAGCATTTATCTCCCCATGCAGCTCACCCTGTGAAAAAGATGCTGCAATATGACTACTTGTGATCCCCAAGGCTTCAGACATTTTCCTATCTATGTACACATAGGTCTGACCAAAGACACACATTTTAACACAGAATAGCTTTATTTAAGTAATGTTTTGGCTGAGCTCAAGGTGATGGAGAGATGAAACAAGATAAAGACCTGGCTTTTCAAAAACAACTAACACATTGTCAGTCTTAATGCTGCCAACTCTGGCACCAAGTCCTGAGCCTAACTTTTCCCTTACTGGAGAATCTCAAGGAATATGATTACTCTTGCAAGCTGAAGTGTTTTCCAGAAGTTATAAGACAAATCTTTGCCCCAGTAAAGTTTATGGCAGAATTCCCATCAACTTTAATGGGAAAGAATTTTGTTCTGTTTCTACGGGTCTCAGTATTACTTTTTACATTAAAAAAAAAAAAAAAAGCTTATAAAACACTGTACAAAATATTATTAACTTGCCTTGAAGGGACAAATGACATTTTTAAGTGCCCCTGGCAGTTTAGAGTAAGACACGTTTCTTTTCAGATTTACCAGAATTAAAAAATACCTCTCTGTCCTTTGTGTTCTTGAGTATCTTAAATTCTGCAGCTGCTGTTAATTAACATATTTTTCAACATCTAAGCTGGTATGGCATTAGATATATGTGTTTTAAATATAGGAAAAACAAATATTAACTTAAAAATGCTGATGGCATTTTTTGGCTCATTGCCTGAAGTTTGATTTATTAAATTAATATTCCAATTTACAATCAGAGCTAACTCTTAAACATACCGGGTATACAGCAGGGACATCATGTTTCTACTACAGAATACGTCATCCTACAATATTATCTTCATTGAAGCAAATAATTTGTTTGTGGTTTTGTGATATCTAATGGATTTCTGTGAAAGGGTTGTTTTCTTCTGAGCAATTAACAATCCTGAAATTTCTTGTTGCAGAACTTGGGATCAATTTTGAGCATATATGGCAAAAAACATTAACAGTTCTAAATCCAATGAAGCCTGCAGATGGCAGCATTATGAATGAGACAGACCTCACCGGACCTATCATTTTCTGTTTGGCCCTTGGAACAACATTGCTGCTGGTAGGATATGGTTGAAATCTTCAGGAATTTCTTTTCCAACAAGCTAATGCCTAGGTGATAATGCATATGTAGTTGCAGAAGATGTAGTACTGGCATAAAATGTGTCATGCGCTGCCATTTGTTCTGAGATGATATGTTAAAAACTCTCCTAGCCTTGAAAGTACCTGCATTAAGTTTAAATGTAACGCAGAAGTAACACAGGTATTACTTCCAGATGAAAAAAAAAAGACCGTACCATTTTTGGAGTGGGATTTAATATGAACAAAGGACAGATCTGTACCGTGTATAAGCTGGAGAAGCTCTGAACACCTGAAGCTTAGCAGTATGTGCTAGGTAAGGACCTAATAAGGAGCTTTTAAAGTAGGTAACAAAATGACATAGCAGACCAGCCCAGTTTTTCTAACACTCTTGCCACTGTTCTGGAATTATCTTCTTTCTATGTTCTTTTAGGGAGTGTAAAGATATGAAAAAATATATCTTTATATAGCCAGAATAATTGGAAAAAAAAGAAATGGAAACAATCTTTTTCTTCAAACTTTACTTTCTCCTCAAATTTGCAATAATTTCCTATACATTTTAATAGTACTTTCTTAGTTTATATTCTTTTTCCCATACTGTCTGTTTAACAAAATATGGTAGCTTGTATTTGACCTTCTGTTTTATGAATATAGCTTTCCTACAGGAGGGAAGTTTAACAGGGATTGTACAGTTCTCTGAATTCATCTATCTATCACTGACAACAGGGGGTCGCCAGTGTTGCTGAAGTACAGCTCTGGTTGCTGGCAGTAATTCATCAGACAGGGATAAGGTGGGACCACCCTGGGAAGGGCTTTACTGCTCTGCAACTGAGGTGAGAGAAATGGGTCTCTAATTCTCCATTTCCTCTGTGATAAATAGTGCTGAGTCAGAAGATTCTTGAAAATTCTTACTTCATTGTCAGGGCAGTACCTTGAATGTGCGAACTGCAGTATAAATGGCAAGTATTATTATTATTTATGCCCCTATAAAAAAAAATCTTTTAAAAGGGTGGAAGAGGCAGGAGGAAGGGAATAAAAGGAAAAGAAGGCAGGAAGCTAGAGAAGACAGGCTATTTTCCACATGGAGAAATAAAGATATGAGAGTAGTAAAAGGAGAAAGTTGAATTAAGTATAATCATGAAAATGGAAGGAAAGCTAAAAGAAAGACGTAATGGAAAAAAATACTTCCTGTTGATTTTTCTTCCTGAATAGCCAACAATTCTAATAAATATTAAACTACTATCATTGAAATAAAGGACTTTAATTATCATATTTATTCTTTGAATTTAAATTTAAGCATTTAAATTAAATTAAATTTAAATTTAAGCATTTAAATTAAATTAAATTAAATTAAAGCATTTAAAGTGTCATTAGAAAACCAACTTCAGTGCTCCAATTTTGGGCCAGCAAAACTCCTCTGATATAATCCAATGTTTTTGTGCCATAACTTCACAGCAGTAAGTATCTGGGTTTTCCATGTGCCATCTTAGAAAATTGGGCTGCTTATTTTGTCTTAGACGAATTTGAATACTAAAGTGGCTCTTCAGCTGTGTAAACCATCCTTCAGTACTTAAATAAGTCTCTTCTAATAGCACCAGGAACAGAATTTGGTTGAGAGCTTCTTTCCAGAAATAATGTATACGTTTTATTTAATTTCAGGTTTTTAACTGTGGAAAATTATGCACATATATTCTTCAAATGGTAGCAGCTCTTTCAGAGAGAAAGAGAAAAGGGCTGTTAGCCTGGCAGCAGGACTTATCTTCCTCATGTTAGTATAACCAGGCAGCCCCATTGTAGGAGGAGAAACAACGGCAGTGCAAAAGTTAGCAGAAGGCTGTCTCAGCTGCTTTGCATTTTACATAGTCATTTGTATGAAATCAGACCTCCCTATCCACTTCAGCTAAGGATAGTAGTACCCACTCCAGGCAGATGCAAACAAGCACACAAAGTCTGACTTTCTCCTAACCTTGTTCCTTCCGCAGGACAAATTTAGCTCTTTCCATTCATCAAAGCCTGTCAGACTAATCAAGCCTGATTCTG